>NW_004443943.1:31499064-31528046 GCF_000243295.1 Trichechus manatus latirostris
TTTCTCGTTGCATAGTACTCCATTGTGTGTATGTACCATAGTTTGTTTATCCATTCATCTGTTGATGGGCATCTAGGTTGTTTCCATCGTTTTTGTACATTTCTTTATTTTCGTAGAGACATGTTGGTATAACTTTACCAAGAGTCACATGCCTAGTCCATAAATTCAGCGCACAGACGTGTATTTTGGGTATAATTTTTTAAAATCCATTTTAAAACATTTTAAGGAAAGGCGTGCACTTTCCAGTTGGACACAGTCCTCACCACTCCTTGGCTTGCTTTACTGCTTCACTCATTTGCTATACCTGCCTTGCCATCTAGGCGTTTAAGTTGGCAACCCATGCTTAACAGTAAAAATTTGGAAGAACGTGAGAGGATTTTCTTTCTATTTACAGTATGTTAATACACAACCTACATATTTCATCTTGAGGCTGAGCTTCTGATAAGATATTTGCTCTCTTATTATATTTATATATTTATGTTAATATTATGGTCCTCTCCTTTTTTTTTTGAACACTAACATTATACCTCTCCCTTAGGTTTCTATTCATTTAATTCTTGATGTTCCCTTGGCCAGAAGTAGGTATGAGTCAGAGAAGGCAACTTTTTTGAAGCTACTTTTCTGTGGATTTCTTAGAGATGCTTAAAACAGGATGAAGACTTGCTTCTCTGATTTCTCCTTTCCCTTTTTGGTAAAGGTTATAAGGTGCTATGGGCTCAAGGTGCAGTAAAGTGTTAGTGTGTGTGTATAGTGGGGGGGCAGTGCTTTTGAGTCAGTCAGAGGAGGTAATAGCAAGTTGCTTTCCTCCTCTGAGCCTCAGTTTTCTTATCTGTGAAATGTAAGTAATAGGACATATGTCATATGATTGGCATGTAGATTCAATGAAATAGCAGGTAAAGTTCTGTCATAAATTGAATTGTGTCCCCTTAAAATATCTGTCAACTTGTCTAGGCCATGATTCTCAGTATTGTGTGATTATCCATTTTGTTATCTGTTGGGATTTTCCTACATGTTGTAAATCCTATCTCTTGAGCCAATCTCTTCTGAGATATAAAAGAGAGAAGTGAACAGAGAGACAAGGGGATCTCATACTACCAAGAAAGTAGCACCAGGAGCAGAACATGTCCTTTGGACCCGGGGTCCCTATGCTGAGAAGCTCCTAGATCAGGGGAAGATTGATGGCAAGGACCTTTCTCCAGAGCCAACAGAGAGAGACCCTAATCCTCGAGCTGGCACCCTGAACTCAGACTTCTAGCCTTCTAGACTGTGAGGGAATAAATTTCTCTTTGTTAAAGTCATCCACTTGTGGCATTTCCATTATAGTGGCACTAGATAACTAAGACAGAATTTGGTACCAGGAGTAGGGTGCTGCTATAACAGATACCTAAAATGTGGAAGCGGTTTTGAAACTGTGAATGGATAGAGGCTGGAAGAGTTTTAAGATTACCTTGAAAAGACCGTTGGTGAATTATATATGTCAAAGATTATTCTAGTGAGGACTTAGAAGGAAATGAGGAGAGCTGTTACACTGGAGACAACTCAGAAGGCAAGAAGCAGCAGAGAACCAGCAGTGGCAGAGGACCAACAACAGCAGAGAAATGGCAGCAGCAGAACCAGCAGACCGGTTCAACACAGTGCTGGAGCCGACCCACAGAGCCAGAGAGCTGAGTGCCTTTGCACAGGATGCTTTCTGGTGGAGTGAGGTGCCTCTGGGCACTTATCGGTGGAGCTGGGCTTACCGACTTGCAGAGCAAGAGAGTTGAGTGCCTTCCAACTTAAGTTTACTGGTGGAGTGGGGTGCCTCCAGACACTTGTTGGTGGAGCTAAAGAGCTTTGAAACACTTTCCCCAGCAGGGAAGACACTGGTGGTGAGACCCAAAGAGCCAAGAGGTCAAGGAACCAGGAAACAGAAGCTGAAGAGACAAGGAACACAGGAAGCAGAGCTGCCTCAGTCCCAGAGAGTGCAGCCACGACCTCTGGGGTCTCAAAGGGTGGAGTTGTCACTCAGATGGACTAGGAGAATAGGGCCGCCCAAATTCAAGGGAGCAGAATTGCTGTTCCAGTGGACCTGGAAGGTGGAGCTGAAGCCCAGGGCCGAGGGGCCTCCACTCGGAATCCGGAGAGTGTGGCCACTACCTGGAGTCTGGAGGGCAGGCCATTGTGTAAATAGTCTCAGAGAACAGAATTATTTTCAAGCCTTGGGGGCTAATGTAATATGTTCTGCTGACTTGCTTGGTGCCTGTTATCCCTTCTTTCCCTCTAGTTTCTCCCGTTTGTAGTGGAAATGTCTAGCTTGTGCCTGTTCCACCACTGTACTTTGGAAGCAGATAACTTGTATTCTAGATTTCACAGATGAAAAGGAATTTTTGGATTTTTGGACTTGGAGTCAATTTAAAACTTTTACTATGATATCATGGTGGGAACGTGTTTTACATGTGTCAAGGACATGAATTGTTGGGGGGCAAAGGACGGAATGTCATGGATTGAATTGTGTCCCCCAAAAATATGTGTATCAGTTTGTCTAGGCCATAATTCCCAGTATTGTATGATTACCATTTTGTCATCTGATGTGATTTTCCTACCTGTTGTAAATCCTATCTCTATGATGTTGATGAGATGGGATTAGTGGCAGTTATGTTGATGAGGTGGGACTCAATCTACAGGGTTGTGTTGTGTCTTGAGCCAATTTTTTTTGAGCTATAAAAGAGAGAAGTGAGCAGAGAGACAAGGGGACCTCGTACCACCAGGAAAGTAGTGCCAGGAGCAGAACGTGTCCTTTGGACCTGGGGTCCCTGCACTGAGAAGCTCCTAGTCCAAGGGAAGATTGATGACAAGGACCTTCCTCCAGAGCCGACAGAGAAAGCCTTCCCCTGGAGCTGACACACTGAATTTGGACTTCTGGCCTCCTAGACTGTGGGAGAATAAGTTTGTCTTTGTGAAAGCCATCCACTTGGGGTAGTTCTGTTATAGCGGCACTAGATAACTAAGACAAGTTCCCAACACAGATTAGAAATCCAGAGTACGTAGGCCTCTACTTCTCTTCCTTTTATCCTTCTCAAAAACTAGGATTGAACAGAGATACTGCCAGTGATATCAAAGTATATAAAAGGATTTCTAATGAGAATGTCAGAGAAGGATTGCAATAAAACTGTGTTCTTGCTAACCGAAGCCGCATAAAGCCAGCACACAATGTCAATATGCCTTATTACATATAAATTCATTTTGTGTGTGTACGCGTGCACGTATATGCAGTGTCTGTGTGGTATGTGTGTTAGTGTGTGTGTGCACACATATATATGGCGTTTGTGATTTAGCGTGTGTGTGTGTGTGTGCGTGTACAGAAAGAAACAGAGCTAGAGGAAGAATACATTGCATAAGATGTTTGGTAGTAACCCTTATTCAGTATACTGTAACTCATGGTATATAAAATAAAGCCTGTTTATAATGTTGGTCTTATCTTCTAAGTAAAATCATAGGCATGAAGCTTCTTTATACTTGCATAAAATAAGCAGTTTAATTTCTGTGCACCAGGGGAAAATGATTTCATTGCCTGTTAGGTAGCCTGTTGGTAGAGGGTGTGAAGCGAGCGAGGCCAGTTGTGAAACCTCATTCTTACCCCGTATATGTGTCCTCTCAAATCTTGCAAGGGGCATGGGCACATCCTCTGAGGCATTCTCAAGGGCACAGGGGCTCCATTTGTCCATTACCTCACCCCTTCACAGTACCGTGAGACAAGGAAGTTATTACTGAATAACCCATCTTTCCTCTGGATTATTCCCCAGTGAATGAAAAAAGAATATTACACCAGATCCATTTTTTCTAAAATTTTGCTGAAAACCAGTAATAACATATTTCAATGAAGCAAAAGTAAATATTTGAGAAAAAAATGCAAGTTTGTCTTAGAAACAGTAAAGAAATAAAAGAGACAAAGGACTATGAATCTTAGCAGTTAAAAGGCCTAAATTTGTTTCAAAGCTTATTTTATAATACTGATATATGCTATGGGTAACATTTTTAAAACCCTACTGTTTCATAGCTTTATTGTATAATATCTGGAAATTTTTTTTGGCTTTAATTTTGTATTTGGGGCCGTATGGCTCAGACCTTGTGACAGAAGCAACCTCAACAATTGGTGGGAGTATACAAATGACAGGAAAAAAATCTACAGGAGATAAACTCATTTGTTTATTAATTCATTCAGGAAACTTTAGGAACTCAAAGAAGTTGGTTAGAGTTGGATAATAAAGTCCAAAGGGGCTGTGCTGACGATGAACCCAAAGACATGACAGGGGTGGATTTTGGCAGGGTATTTTAGGGCTTGGGAATGTATTAGGGAATATATAGAAAGATCAAGGACAGCCATTGAAAGATGACAAATAGGGGAATGTCAGAATCAGATTTGTATTATTGCTGTGGCCACCATGTGCGAAGTGGATTGGAGGGGACAAGCCTAAAGCAGTGAGTGGTTAGGAATGTAGTAATAGTAATCCAGTAGAGGGATTAGGATGTTGTGGACTAAGGCAATCACAATAGACAGGGAGAGAAGGGGTTTGATTTTAGAGCTAATTAGGAGGTAAAATACACAGGGCTCAGATACAAATTGATTTTAGAGAGGTGAGTGAGAAAATAGAGTCAAGGATGAATCCCAGGCTTTTGGCTCTACATGAATGGTTGGTGGAAACACAGACCCAGGAAACACTAGGGAAGGAATAGGGCCGGAATCAGGAACCCCTGGGGCATCTCGAGTTTGAGATGTCTAAGAGCCTACAGATGGAGGTATCTACCAGGCCACCTGAGTTTTCAGATCTGAAACTGAGAGGGGAAGACCTCTGTTGGAGAATTAGTTTATGAGTTGTCTTCAGAATTACGGTATTTGAGAAAAATGGGAGTGGAAATGGTCACTGAGGAACAGTGTATTGAGTGAGAAGAGAAGGTTAAAACAGAGGGTTGAGGGATGGCCATTTTTAAAGGATAATCAGAGAAAGTTGAGCATCCAAAAGAGAAGAGAAGGAAAATCAGAAGAGTGTGGTCTTATGAAAGCCCCTGGAATAGAATGCTTAAAAACCAAAAACCAAACCCGCCACCGTCAAGTTGATTCCAACTCATAGCGACCCTACAGGACAGAGTAGAACTGCTCCATAGGGTTTCCAAGGAGCACCTGGTGGATACAAACTGCCAGCCTTTTGGTTAGCAGCCAAACTGTTAACCACTATGCCACCAGGGTCTCCAGAATGCTTAAGAAGGATGAAGTTATTAGTGGTGTCAAAGTTTGCTAAGAGGTCAGCTAAGATAAAGATCTAAGTCTCTAAACATCCAGTAGATTTAAATACCGGGATGTCAATTATATCTCCAGTGGGACCAATGTCATTCGGGTACTATGGGCAGAAGCCAGATTGCAGTGGTTGGAGGGAGCTTTTAAGTGCTGAAAGGCAAATAGTAGTCATAGCTGTCACTTGTCAAGAGCATATATTATGCCAAGTGCTCAAAGCCATTTCAGGTATTATCAAAATGAAGTTATTGTTGAGGAAATTGAGACCTCTAAAAAGGTTACTTGAGAGTCCTGGTGGCATGGTGGATAAGAGCTGGGCTGTTAACCAAAAAGTTGGCAGTTTGAAACCACTAGCTACTCCTTGGAAACCCTATGGGGCAGTTCTGCTCTGTCCTAGAGGATCACGATGAGTCGGAACCAACTCTATGGCACATAACAACAAAGGTTAATTAACTTTCCCAAGATAACACAATAGGAACATAGAAGTGTTGAGGTTTGAACCTGCCCGTTGTGATGCCAGAATGTTTTCACTGGACCATTCTGCCCATTTGGTTTCGGAATGACAAACTTTCTTGGGCAGCAACATTTGGAGCTTTGTGTTTTGGATAATATTAGAACAAAGGGATCATAAAACCACTTGAATTAAGTCGATAAAACAATTCAGAAAGAAAAAACAAACAACGGGATAACAGGGGGATACGTTCAGTGATTACAGAACAATTTTGTGATAAAGAGGGACTTACAGAGAATTGAGAGAAAGAGAGGACCTTCCCAAGGTCAGGGACACAGGACCATAAGAATATGCTTTCAGGACTTAAAAGATGGACATCAAAAATGAAGCCTACTTTTGTATGCAGACCTAGCCCTGCACATTCTTTCAGCTCAATTCAGCAATGAAGGACTAAATCAGGAAGAAAAGATAACACCAGTATTTCATACAGAAGCCCAGATGCCCCTTTATGTGCTGTGATATACAAGTACAGATCACTTTATATTTATGCTTTAATTTCTTGTATTTATTCTCTTCCACTAACTCTCTCTGTATTTTCTCCTTTTTTCAGATCATGCTTCTTAGTGACCCTGAAATGGAGAGCAGCATACTGATCAGTTCAGACGAAGGGGCGACCTATCAAAAGTATCGGCTCACCTTCTACATCCAGAGCTTGCTCTTTCATCCTAAGCAAGAGGACTGGGTGCTGGCCTACAGCTTGGATCAAAAGGTGAACAAATACTGTTTTCATTCACATCCTGTCACCCAGGTACCGCCTGGTGAAAAGCACTCATTTTCTCAGTCTGAATTTTGGCGAGAATTCAGTGACATTCCATCATTCTAACCAACTTGATTTTGTCTGTAGTGACTCACTTTCCTTTCTATTCTTTAGAATCAAAATATGCAAAATGGAATCTTTCATTTATTGGCAATGCTTTTTATCATTTCACAATTTTAAAGTGGTTTTCACTATAAATTTACTCATTTGACCTTTAAAATAACACTGTGAGGTAAATGGGGCGCATGTAATAATGATAATTTCTTAGTGTATAATCAGAGGAGCAGAAAGGCTAAGGTGCTTATTTAAACCCAACCAGCTAGTAGTTGGTGGAGCCAGAGCTTGGGTCCATGTTGTCAGATTCCACTACACCATCCTGACTTGGTTTGATAAAATTTGAATATACCATTTGTCTTATTTATCTAGTGCTGCTATAACAGAAATACCACAAGCAGATGGCTTTAACAGAAGTTTATTCTCTCACAGTCGAGGAGGTTAGAAGTCTGAATTTAGGATGCCAGCTCCAGGAGAAGGCTTTCTGTCTCTGTCGATTCTGGGGGAAGGTCTGTGTCATCAATCTTCCCCTGGTCTAAGAACATCTCAGCACAGGGACCCCGGGTCCAAAGGATGTGCACTGCTCCCGGCTTTACTTTCTTGGTGGTAGGAGGTCCCCCTATCTCTCTGCTCACTTCTCTCTTTTGTATCTCCAAAGAGATTGACCCAAGACACAACCTAATCTTGTAGATTGAGTCCTGCCTCATTACCATAACTGTCTTTAATTGTGCCTTATTAACATCATAGAGGTAGGATTTACAACAGATAGGAAAATCACATCAGATGACAAAATGGTGGACAATCATACAATACTGGGAATCATAGTCCAGCCAAGTCAATACACATTTTTGGGCTACACAAGTCAATCCGTGACACCATTGTTCTAAGTTTTAGTGATGGAAGGGAAACCTCAAACGAGTACACTTGTTCTTTTCTAAAAATACTTTAAAGATGTTATGGTCCCATAACATCTCCTCTTTGAGCTCCAGATCCATATATCCAGCTGTGTACTTGACATTGTCTCTGGTCTGTCTGAGAAGGCTCTCAACATATGCCAGAAATGGAACTCTCCTGATCTTCCCCAACAAAGCTGCCTCTCTTCCAGTATTCTCTAATTCTATCCATCTACTTACAAAAGTCAGATACCTAGGGTGTATCTTTAATACTTCCTTGTTCCTAACCCACCATCTCTAATCCAGCAATAGGTTTTGTCTCAATTCCACTCACTCCTTTCTGTTAGGGAGCCCTGGTGGTGCAGTGGTTAAGCACGCAGCCGCTAACCGAAAGGCCGGTGATTTGAACGCACCAGCTGCTCTGCAGGAGAAAGATCTGGCAGTCTTCTTCGGTAAAGATTTACAGCTTTGAAAATCCTATTGGGCAGTTCTACTCTGTCCTACAGTGTCTCTATGACATGACAGCAAAAAATCTTTTTTATTACCACCGCCACTCAAACGCAGGTTACATCTGTCATCTGGATTACTGCCAGAGCTTCTTTCAGTGTGTCCTCCACACTGTAATCTGAATAATCTTTTCCCAAATGTAGATCTTTTGATTTCATGCCTTTGGTTAAACCCATTCAGTGTCTTCATTGTTCCTAGAATAAAGACTGAAGTCCTCAGTAGAGTCTACCAGCTCCTGCCTGGTTTGATTCCGTCCCCTCTCTCCTTACTCATGGGTAGTACTTCCTCTTGAATGGTTTTCTTTCAGATCCTCACCTAGCTGTCTGTCCCCTGCTCCTTGTCATGTGCCTGGAATTTCTTCCTGCCCTTCTCCATTGAGTATAAGCCTCGCACTGTCTAATCTCAGATTGAGCATCATTATGTCAAGATGACTCCCTGACTTCCTGAAAAGGTGAAATCCCCCTCAGTGTTCTCTCTCATAGCGTTGTGTTACCTGTTCTTCTAAGCACTTGTCACGGTTGAGATTTTACATTGATTTGTGTGATTTTGGATTTTCTGCATCCCTCACTAGATTACAAGCTCCAGTAAGGCAGAACCATGTCTGATTTTACCCACTGTCATAGCACCAGCCCGTATCAAAGTGCTTGGTATTTAGTTCTCAGGAAATAGATGTTAAATGAATGAATTAGTAGATAAATATATTACGCTATAGTAATGAACCCTTTGTATTTGATCAATTTATACTAAAGAAAAGAGCCTTTAGATTATTCTTTGTATTTCCTGCCATCTCCTGAAACTTAGTACGGTGCTTAATGCCAAACTATTATGTAATAATGTGGGATCAATCAGGGAAAAGTAATAGATAATTACCAGCATTGTCTTGCATAGAGATATCCACAGAATAACCTTGGCTGAAATAGCTTCTTCCCTCTGCTTTCTCTCTTAAACCCTGAAAGAGTTGCTCCTCAGTATATATATTTCAGTTTGTGACTGCGTGTGATTGTGAGTGTGTGGGAGTGTGTATGTATTGTGTGTGATGTGTCAGCACCTTTAAACAATAATTTCAACATAACCTTTATATCTCTCATTAACAGAGCCTCATGGTGGGCGCCAGGTGCTTAATGCAATCCCCTGAGGACACCCACATGACATTTGCAGAGCAAAAGCCATTGCAAATACATTTCTTTCATGGCATCGAGTGGATATTGTATGAAAGACTTAGCCAAATGTCAGATAGTCAGTGATTTTAGATGCTTCATATAGTCAGAAATTTTGAAGCTATGGTGAAAAAGGAAAGTTATGTGAATCCTGTTAAAATGGTTGGGTGATAGTTTATTTAGATGGAGCTCAGAACTTTAAACCATGTTTTTATTTATAGAGACAAGCTAAGTTAGAAGCAACAGATATGTCAATAGATTGGTAAACCAAATGCAATATGCCTTGTGTATATCTAGAAGGAGCATCCTATTCCTCCATCTCTTTTCCAGAACACCAAGAACATCTGGGGCATTGCTCATGAAATACCCTTGTGGGTGTAATACATTCAAAATACTTTCAGACTTGGTGGCTGCTTTTTCACTTAGTAAAAATATTTGGAAATGTGGCAGTGGGTGTTGATAGATTTCCCTGATCATGCTGCACATTTTTGGATGTATTATTCTTTAGGGACTCTTTCTTGTTGACATCTTTATGCTGAAGCGGCTGAAAGTTCTTCAGGCTCATAAAGTTTCTAACTGGTAATCTGCCATTCTTCTTTTAAATAAATGGAGTGAGGAGGCAGATGGTGCCCCCAGCAGCATTTGCAGAGATGGCATAAAACATCTAGCACCAGTCATCCAGGTCGCAGAAGAATTTTTCTTTATTTGGGGGTAATTTAGTGGCTCAGCGTGAGAGAGAGTGATGCTGTGCCGCAGCAGAAGATGCAAATGTCGTTGAGATTGATATACAAATGTGTTGTTTTAGACTGGAGCCTTCTCTGATGTGCATGCATTGAGGCAGCTGTTTTCTTTGAGAGAAAATGAGAAGTACTAGTATTAAGGCAACTGCAGCATCAAAGGAAGATGTTTGTGGCGAGGAGTGAATCGATGTTATCATGCCTTTGATGAAACGCACTAGCAATTTCTTTAGAATTGGTAAGGCTATCTTGTTATGTTGTGTGTATCACAAAAGACTTAATTGAAGGAGATTTTAAAGAGACAATATCCAAGTGTTTTACCCTCCAAACTGCTACCCCAAAGTTACTGGAGGCTTGGCATTATATATCACTTGGTAAAGACATTGCTTGAAAATTAAGGAAATACCTCCTGGATAAAACAAAATCGTATGTAGAAATTGAGAGATAATGTTGTGTTAGTTGAGAGGCTGGAGGCGGATTATGAGTGAATTGGGAAACATGACTACCTTATAGTGGTCAAGGTCAGGTTGAGAAAGATTCTCTACATCCTAAAGCTGCAAGGGTTGGGTGGATGAGTGGTGGTGGGGTGAGGGGATTCCCGTTGCTCTTGACTGTTGGAGGACCATGCCTCTTGAATCCTAGTGTATCCCAGTCTACTGCAGTCTTTTCTTTTTCTGCTCAGCTGGACTTGGGCTTTTGACTACTTCCTTCCATTCTGGCCATCCCATGAGCTTCATGTTCCTGCTGACTCCTGTGTTAGCTCTTCTTTGCCCTCTAGATTCTCTTGCCATGTTGCATTTTAATATACAAGAACCCAGTACTTAGTAAAAACAAGAGCTTCCTTCTTGGGTATAAGTATCTTTGGAGATGTTTTATAAGAATCTTTGAGATTAAAACGCACGCACACACAGAAGAGAAGCACCAGATTATGGTTGACCAAATTGGGGACAGTAAAAGAAAAGCTGCTGTCTGCCAACTCAACTCAGAATCAAAGTTCTAGGACTTTTTTTTGTTTGTTTGTTTTTTGTTTTTTGGATAAGGAGGATAAGGAAGCTTATCCTCCATGGAATAAGACTAGGAGTTGTGGTAAAGTATCTATAACAACGCTTGCCGTTTTAACTATTTTTAGGTGTACAATTCAGAAACATCAGTTACAGTCACTATAGTGTGCTGCCATCACCTCTATCCATTTCCAAAAGTTTTGCATCGCCCCAAACAGAAACTCAGTACTGCTTTATAAATAGCTCCCCTGTCTTCAGCCCCTGGGAACCACTAATAAGCTTTTGTTTCTATGCATCTGCCAATTCTAGATACACTGAAACCTGTGAGAGCCAGAACTGGATGAGACTGCCTTGTTTTTCCACCTTTCACAGGGTACAGCTTAGCACTTTTCTGTCGCTGTTAGTGGAAAATGTTTGCATTTTCCTTCTCTGACAGGTTTCCGCTTTACACAGGTTCCGGCTTTTGTAGATTTTACTGTTTTTCATATAAGTTGGATCATATAATACTTGTCCTTTTGTGCCTGACTTATTTCTCTAGCATAATGTTTTCAAGGTCCATCCATGTTATAGCATGTGTCAGGACTTCATTTCTTCATTTCAATTCATTGTAAGTATATACCAAATTTTATCTATTCAATAGATTGCTGTAGAAAGCTGGATGTTTATAAACTCCCCTCGTTTTCACAAGAGACTCAGTGTAGTTTTTTTTGTTTTTTTTTTTTTACACTTGGGTTTTTTAACACCTTTTAGCTATTATGAAAAATGCTGCAGTGAACATTGGTGTAAACGTACCTGTTTGAGTCCCTGCCTTCACGTCTCTTGGTTATATACTAGGCACGGAATTGCTGGTTTATTTGTGAATTCTGGAGTCCCCGCGTGGTGCTACTGGTTAACATGCTTGGCTGCTAACTGAAGGGTTGGAGCTTTGAATCCTTCCAGAGCACCTCAGAAGAAAGAACTGGAGATCCGGTTCCAAAAAATTTCAGCCTTGAAAATCCTATGGAGCATGGTTACATTCTGACACAGGTGGCGTCACCATGCATCAGAGTCAGAATCAACCCTATGGCAACTGGTTTATGGTAATTCTATGTTCAACTTTTTGAGGAGCCACCAAACAATTTTCAGTAGCAGCCACGCTATCTTACATTTCCCACCAGTAGTGCACAAGGATTCCAGTTTCTCCACATCCTCTCCAACGCTTGTTAGTTTCTGTTTTTTCTGATAATAGCCATTCTAGTGGGTGTGAGATAGTATCTCACTGTGGTTTTGATTTTCATCTCCCTAATGACTAATGGGAGCCCTGGTGGCACACTTGTTAAGAGCTCAGCTGCTAACCAAAAAAAAACGTCAGCAGTTTGATTCCACCAGCCGCTCCTTGGAAAACTCTATAGGGTAATTCTACTCTGTCCTGTAGGGTCACTATGAGTTGGAATCGACTCAGCGGCAATAGGTTTGGTTTTGTAAATGACTAATGACTTCGAGCATCTTTTCTGTAGAACTTCTGTTATTTGTTTATTTATTTATGTTTATTGTTGTAGTTCAAGTGAAAGGTTACATTTCAAGTTAGTCTCTTATACAAAAATGTATACATGCATTGTTATGTGACCCTAATTGCTCTCCCTATACTGTGACAGCACACTCCTCCTTTCCACCCCTGATCTCCCATGTCCATTCAACCAGCTCCTGACCCTCTCTACCTTCTCATCTCACCTCTGGACAGAAGCTGCCCGTTTAGTCTCTTGTATCTACCTGAGCTAAGAAGCACACTCTTCATGAGTATCATTTTATATCCAACAGTTCAGTCCAATCTTTGTCTGAAGAGTTGGCCTCGGAAATTGTTTGAGTTCTGGGCTGATAGAGAATTGGGGGGGCCACGCTTTCCGGGGTTTCTCCAGTCTCAGTCAGACCATTAAGTCTGGTCTTTTTACTAGAATTTGAGTTTTGCACCCCACCTTTCCCCTGTTCCATCAGGAACTCTCTGTTGTGTTCCCTGTCAGGGCGGTCACTGCTGGTAGCCGGGTACCATCTAGTTCTTCTGGTCTCAGGCTGATGAAGTCTCTGGTATATGGGGCCCTTTCTGTCTCTTGGGCTAATACTTTCCTTGTGTCTTTGGTGTTCTTCATTCTCCTTTACTCCACGTGGTTGGGACCAGTTGATGCATCTTAGATGGCCGCTTACAAGATTTTAAGACCCCAGACGCCAGTCAGCAAAGTAGGATGCAGAACATTTTCTTAAGAAATTTTGTTATGCCAGTTGACCTAGATGTCTCCTGAAAGCATGGTCCCCAGACCTCTGCCCCTGCTACTCTGTTCCTCGAAGTGTTTGATTGTCTAGAACTTCTTTTGAAGGCTATGTATTTGCCTGTTATTTAAGAGATAGTATTCCCTTCAGTTCCCATCAGATTATTTCCTCACTGATGTCTGAAACAACTTACATTGTAATGCTTTTGGATTACCTGAAGGGCTCAATAATCCCATTAAAACTGAGAATTTATGAAAGATTTTGAGATAGGTTTTTGAAGACAATGCAGTCCTTTAAATATATAGGTGCTGTTTTCATTGCTATAGAAAGCTGGATGTTTAAACTTCCCTCATTTTGACAAGAGATTCGTTGTAGGTTTTGTTTTCGTTTTTGTTTTTTAAATGGGCACATGCTCCTGTATTCACAGCATAAGTTCTGAAATAGGAGGCATTCTACAGAAGGAGGGGAGTGCAGAATAGCTGTCTCACTGAATGAGAAGTGGGATTTCAAAGCTCTCTATTGCCATTTATCTTCTTGACCAAAGGAAACTTTAAAAATACAGCTGGCTTTGGAGAGCAGAAATGAGGGACTCAATGGGATTCCCGACTCCATTGTTTTTCAGACACTTCTGGGCTAGACTGGTCTAGAATTCCCAATTATTTCAATGTAGAACACTCTCTGAAACACTGGTACACATGATGAAGGACTGTTCATGGATGGGGGGCAGTGGGGCAGCTATTTTTGTTGACCACCTGCTACGGGCCAAATTCATTAGTAGCTGACAGATTGACAAGCTGGTTAATAAGGTGATGCAGTTTTAGGCATGGTGACTGGCAATGAAGGGTCAAGAACAGAGGAGGCAGTAGTCCTTGTGGGCTTTCTGATTGGACCTGGGGCTGCCCCATCATGAGCCAGGGCATTGGTGAATTAGCTTGTATTTGGAGTCTGGTGAGCCTGAAAATTCAAAAGAAAGTTGAAAACTGTTCTTCTGGAATACTGGATACAAATGAAGCTGTACCTTTCATTTATATTCTCATTTTAAATCCTCAGATTAGAAATGTAATTGTATTCAGAGCCTCCAGGATTAACAGGTTAGGATAACTTTCCTTTGTAGTCTTTGGTAGCAACAGGCTTAGTGTCTCCCCTCTTGGTAGAGATAAAGCTGTTGGGGATTAACTAGGGCTGACTGTGGTTTTGAAGCTTATCCTCCATGGCATAAGAGTAGGACTGAAGGGCTGTTTTTATTTAAAGAAAAACATTGCATTTCCAGTAGGGCCTCTCCCATTCCTGTAAAACCATCTGTGTATGTTTTAAGTGATAATAGCCCATAGCCTCACTCACCTATGGCAAGCAGCCACTGCTCTTCTGGGTGTCTCATGGTACAGTGGGTTGTGCTACCTCCACCGGCATAGAAACATGCATTTCCATGAGGCCAGTTCTCCGAAGGTGAAAACAAAAATATTAGACAGAGAATGGCCCTTTTTTTATTGAGGACATTGAACTACTACTGGTTGTGTGTGTGTGGGGAGGGGAACATAATCAGAGATAGTCTGTGTTATTCAAATGTTAATATTAATCCATTTGAGTTGAGTTCTAACTGACCCAGCTGACTTAATGTAAAATAGTAATTTGCGTTCAATGGGGGTGGTACCCTAAGCATGCCCCTGCACATCAGCACTGCTCACCAGAGCATTAGCTCAAAGCATTATGGATCTGGTGGCCTTTGTCTTCCCAAAGCTGCTTTCTCAATATCATGTCCTGGGTTTTCTGTTCTCCTCCTCTACCTTCTAGATGTTGGTTTGGGTAACCTGACTCATTTTTGTCGGAAAAGAACTTTTGCTAAAATAATTAATGGAAGATGTAGCGTATGTATGCTTTAGGAAGTGTACTTAAATAGATGACAACCTCTTTCCCAAAGCAATTCTGCTCTAATGTAGAAATTCAGCCATACTAGTGCTTTATTGAAGGAGGTGGCTACAGCCATAGGTTGGCCAAGAGGTGGAGCAACGCAACCTCACGGCTATTCTCTGCATTCTCCCACCCTGAAGTTTTTTTCTTCAGCTCTCTGCTTTCCACTACGGTCCTTTGGAACTGCGAAATTCTAGGAATTACTATTTTTTTCTCCTACCAAAAAGTGTACTCTTGTTGGATATAACCTCAGTATACATTGTTCACAGCTCAGTGATAGATACAGGTTTTATTATTTAGAAGGCACCCACTATAAATAGATACTAGGGAATTGATTTATTCTGGTTGTTTTTCAGATGAATTTTGCAGCTCCATCCCAAAATTGAATTAGTATTTGGTTATTTGATTTGACAACTGCAATGGAAACAAATACTTCTGGACTCAAGGGGTGTAGTATGCGTATCCAGTGAATTGAGGCTCACTACTAGTAACTCTGACACTGCACCTCTCCCCTAACCTGTTACCTGACTCAGAGTGGGACACATAGTGCCCTTCGGAAAATGGAGATATATATCCTTAAGTATCTCCTGTGTGCCAGGCCTTGTTGGATGTTTTTATATACATTATTACATTGAATACTCATAGGAATCGGCAAGGTGGATATGACTTTTTTCCAAGGTACAGGGGAGCCTATGACTCTTGAAGGTGATGCTATTTGTTCAAGGTCACACAATCAGCAGGGGCCAGGCCCAGTCTCTATCCCAGGTTCAAATATGTGTTATGCTTTAAATGAGAGCCACGGCCACACCTGGCGTTCCCTAGTAGTTAGACGGTGTTTCAGCGAGGCCGTTCCACCACTTGCAGTGAGCATCCAGGGCTTTGGGGCAGGATTCCACGTGAGCCCTGGACTCTAACCACAGAGAACTCCGCAGTCGTGAGGCCACGAAACCGGCCACGTGGAGACCAGACCTGCCAATGAATCCAGGGGTTCTCCTGGCATGTCCCTCAGCTAGTGGCACTTTCCGGGGAAGGACTTTGAGAAGAGGCCCCATCAAAGTGCTCACTGATGAAAAGACGTACAGTTAATTAATTCTGCCTCAGGCAGATAATAAAGGACAACAAGGCAGTTGTGTCTTGTTGAGATTTTGTCCAGCTTTGCCCATTTTCACCGTTAATTTGTTCAAACCTTGGGGTTAATATATAGATTAAACCAAAGTGTTTGTCACTTAAATAGGTAATACTATGATCTGAAGTTTTTTAAGGAAGCTTAAGGAGACAACATCTTTAATATGGTAATGAAGATAGAAGTTGAAATCATTTAACTTCACATTTACAAATCATGAATATGTATTACGCTTTAAACGAAAAGAAGGACTGAAACGGATATAGTGTTTGTTCAATTTGCTAAAGAGAAGGCAATTTGTTAAGATTTTCCCCCCAAAACTCAAGCAATATGCAAATGTAGGAAAATCAGACCCCCATGTTAATTCTATGGCATGATGAATATTTTTATAATCCTAATTAGTACCAGTCATTTAGTCTAACAATTTCCTCCAATCTCGCCAATTTGAAATTAAAATAGATGCCTTGATTACAAAACTCATTAGCAAAGAAGCACCCTTCTCACTAACCAGTTCATTTAAAATGCACGAGCTGAATGAAGTGTGGAATACTTGTGTTGTCAATTGGCATAAGTGAAGTGAGTCTTAATTGGAAGCATTGTGAAGTATTTGTATTGCTGCGTGTTTCATTGCAGTATAATATATCATTCATTAAATGTAACAAAAGCAACTTTTAAATGGCTTAATTAAGCGGAGTTGGTGCACTTGGTAATTTTTTAAAGCCGAATGTCACAATTGTTTGCAGTGGAAGTACTGATGGGTACTGATGTTAGGAAGACGAAGTCTGACTCTGCATTTATCACCCCGATTATGCAACGAATGGCAAGTTGAATGTGAGAGGAGAAAATTAAATTGTAGGACATTGACTTCTTACTTAAAAGTACCCGCATGCATATTGCCTGCGTGAATTTGGACGCGGACACCCCAGAACTGGCTGATTTATGGCTGGGGATGGCGGAGAGGGGCCTGGCTGGGGACTAGGCGGAGAGGGGCCTGGCTGGGGACTAGGCAGAGAATGGAAGGAGAAAGTAACAGTGAGGATTTTCTTGGAATTTCTTTTTTTCAATCAAGGGAGGAAGTAGTAGGTAGAGAGAAAAGCTATCCAATATATTTTCATCTGCTCAGAAGAGCCATTGAGATGTGTAACAGTGCAGATTGATGTTCCGTCTACGCAAAATGCGGTGGGAGTGCAAGAAGACGAGGAGATTGGCTCTGGACCAGGAAATGCTGCAAACAGGGACTCCACACAAGTCCTGCCTTTGGGCCACATAACAAGGAGCTCAAGCCTGGTTTTTCAAGGGGAGAGGCCAGAGGCCTGTTGCCATTGAGTTGATTCTGACTCATGGAGACCCTATAGGACAGAGTAGAACTGCCCCAAGGCTGTAAATTATGGAAACAGACTGCCACATGGTTCTCCTGCGGGGTGACTAGTGGGTTTGAACCGCTGACCTTTTGGTTAGCGGCTAGTGCTTAACCACTGCGCCACCAGGGCTCCTAGAGGCCACAGAATAGGTTGCAATAGTAGCAGTTCTGTGGTCATAAATTCTAAGGGATGCATAGAAGCTATTTAATTGATAGAAGAATTAATAGATAGAATGAAATATAAACCAAATTCCAAACCCATTGCCATCAAGTCAGTTCCAACTCATGGCAATGCCATGTGTTACAGAGTAAAACTGCTCCATAGAGTCTTCTTGGCAGTAATCTTTATGGAAACAGATTACCAGGCCTTTCTTCCATGGTGCTGGTGGGTGAGTTTGAACTACCTGCTTTTTGGTTAATAGCAGAGCGCAAACCATTTGTGCCACCCAAGGACCTTCAGAGTTAAATATAAAAGGTGTTTAATTGATGTATTTTCTCTGCATAATCAGCTGTTACCTTATATTTATGTTCTATTTCAGCCTTACATCAACCAGGATGGAAGACTCAGCTATGTCACTGATTTACAAGAGAAATCCACTTTTAGCAGGCACTGTTGATACCCTACCCATACCCATTTGGTAGTTCCGACTGACTTCTGACTGCCAGGATTTGCTTATTTAATTTTTAAAAATTTTTCTGAGGACCTTCTCCCAGAGCTTTGAACCATTTCATTTCAGTTCAACCCCCTGCTGACAGTTTGCATTCCCATACCTGATATACTGAATCAGCATCTACATTTAACAAGACCTTCAGGTAATTCTTATAGATTCCCAGGTGATTCTTATGTAAATGTACAAATAAGAATCACCTGAGTATTTGTTAGGCTGTAGCTTCTGACTCAGTATATCTGGGGTGGAAATACAAATGCTCAGCAGATGGTGGAACCAGAATGAACCGGTGTGAAGCCATGCTTTCTCCAAAGCCTCAGGAAGCACTCTGCCTCCCTGTACAGCAAGCTGGAAGTACCAAGGAATTAACATCTTCTGGGAATAGCACTTAACCAATGACCAACAGATTTTGACGTATAGATACCCCAGCTCCCTCACCCCTCATGTGGGATAACTCTGAGGCATGTGTTTTATACTTTTTGACCATAATTTCCCAATGGGATTAAGCTCTTGTTGGCCACAAAGTAGCTGATTTTGTAAAATACCATGTATTGACTGCTTTCTATTTCCTGGGTGGTTTCTATGCTCCTACACTGGTGTTTTATTTTATTTCCTAAATAACTACTTGCATTCTAATCTGTATCTCAGACTCTGCTTCTGCATGAACTCAAACTAACTAGCCAGTTATGCCAGGCATTTTGTGATTTTGGTGGTGTCTAAAGATTTATGGAGTCAAGGACAGGGATCATAGCACATAAATTTCTACTCAGAAAGTCCCCTTTGACATTCCTGTGTTCCCAGTCTCTAAACTCTGCCACCCTGTAGTTCTCAGCACTGTGGTAGGCTGAATAATCCCCCCACCCAACCCCATGATGTCCATGTTCTAATCCCTGTAACCTGTGGTCATGTTACTTTACATGACAAAAAGGACTTTGCAGGTGTGATGAAATTAAGGATCTTGAGATGGGGAGATTATCCTGGATTATCTGAGTGGGCTCAATTTATCACAAGGTTCCCTACAGAAGGAGACAGGAGGGTAAGAGTCACAAAAGGGAGATGTGACAACAGAAGCAGAGGTTGGAGTAATGCGCTTTGAAGCTGGGCCACAAGCCAAAGAATGCTGAAAGTCTCTCCCACTGCCGTCGAGTCGATTCCGACTCATAGCGACTCTATAGGACAGAGTAGAACTGCCCCATAGGATTTCCAAGGCTGTAAATCTTTACAATAGCAGAGGGCCACATCTTTCTCCTGCAGAGCAGCTGGTAGGTTTGAACGGAAGACCTCTTGGTTTATAGCTGAGCACTTTAACTACTGTGCCACCACGGCTCCCTGGAAAGCATCTAGAAGCTAGAAAAGGCATGGAAATTATTCTCTCCTGGGGCCTCCAGAAGGAATGCAGGCTTGCTGACACCTTGATTTTAACCCCATAAGATTCACTTTGTACTTTTGACTTTCAGATCTGTAAGATAATAAATTTGTGTTGTTTTAAGTTTCTAAGTTTGTGATAATTTGTTACAGCAGCAATTGGAAACTAATATTCAGTGACCCTTCTCCTGGCCTCAGTGGATTCTACAGAGAAAGCATAGTTCTCCCCTGTCTCATAGAATCTGCACCTACTTCCTGGGAGCATGAACATCTGCAGTCCCAGATGCAGGCCATCCGGGCCATGCTTTTGACTCCTGTTTACCTTGATCCATGTGGTCTTTAAATGAGAAAAATTCCTCCTGAGAGGTGAAAAAATTATTTACCATCTTGTCATGTATGTGTGTCAAAGATTGCTGAATGATGAACGTCTTGCTGTCTTTTGGGTCTCTACTGCTAAGTGTGAGGAGAGGGTAGGAGTCTCTTTCTGCTACATACCATGAAATGCTCCTGAGGCACATGGAAGGGAACCAACCACCAGGAAGGATTGGTCTTTCCACTAGGGTTTAGTGAGTGTGAAATGCCCTGGCCCAACTGGCAAGTGGGGCAGGCTTATTCCTTAGATGGAAGCCAGATCTGTGTGAGAGGCCCTTAGGTTGATCAGGAAGGTTACAAACTGGTCTTTGGCCTTGACGCTGGGCAAGGTTAAGAAATCTTGGAAGCCAGAAGAACAAATATGGTGCCCAGGCCATGGAGCCCATTGGGAAGAGCTTTGAAGGAACAGAGTCTGAAGGAAGTCTCAGATGGAAACTTCTTTAATTTGAGGTGTTTTGTAGAGATACCAGGGGTTGTAATCGAGAAGCTTTGTGATAGGCAGCTGGGGAATGAATGAGGGAAAAAAGATATATTAACTTTTCTCTATTCAGATAGTGTTGTAGTCATATTGGGCTTGAATGTTTTCATAATTAAGGTGCTGAAAGGTGGCTGGGGAATCCAGTCTCTCCTGTCTATCTCAAGCATTGAGGATTCTTGAACCTTTTGGCCCAGAGGCTGCAACACGGAAAGGGAGCTTTCAAGTTTCGCAAGCAGATCGTTACTCTTGATGTAATCTGCCTACCCTTAGGTTTATACAATCTGTTTCCCTTTTACAATGCTGAACATGCCAGTTTAATAATCAGGCAAAAAAAGCTGATGTTATTCATTTAATCTACATTATACATATCACAATGTATTCATTAAAAATAACCGAAAATTATGCCACAAAGTTTGTCTTACCCCCACAAGTAAACCACTTCCAGATACCAGAGTCTAGCAAATCCTAATGGAAATTCATTTTTTAAAATCATGAAATATTTTTCAAAATAAATACCCATAACACAAATGGGAAATTGATGAAGTGTGGTGTAGAGAGGGGGAAAAAGTCTTACCTTTTAATACATGTCATCAAAAGTAGCAACAACCTACTCTTTATTACCGAGGTACCAGGTCTAGTATATTGTATTTAAAAAATATTTATTGAGCACTTAGTATGTAGCAGTCTCTAGGTATACAGTAGTGAGGGATACTATCCCTGTTCTCATGGGAGAAAACGATCAAATAAATAAATGATCGTGATTGCAGCAAGTGCTACAAAGTAGAAGTACAGATTGTTATGAGAGCATATAATGTGGGGGGTGGGGTCTACCTATCTTTTTATTTAAAATAAAACTAGGTTCACTCGTCTGTGAGTTGCCTTCAGATTTTGAACTATAACTCTATTGAGGTAAAATTGACATACGATAAGTGCACAAATTAAAAATGGACAATTTGATTAGTATTGGCATATGCATACACCCATACAATCATCACTACAATCAAGATAGTGAAGATATCCATCACCCCCAAAATTTCCTTGTGCTCCTTTGTAACCTCTTCTACCACCCTTTTCCATCCCCTTACCATGTTCACAATTGGAGATTTGCTTTATGTTACTTAGGTTAAGATATTTTTATAGAATTTTATATAAATGGAATCCTACAGTATGTATTCTTTATTGTATGACTTATTTTTGTTATTACTGTTCTGAGGTTCATCCATGTTGTTGTGTGTATTAATAGTTTATTCCTTTTGCGTGTGTGTGTGTGTGTGTGTGTGTGTAGTTTCTGTTGTATGGATATACCACAATCAGTCTATCCATTCACCAGTTAATGGATGTTTGGATTGTTTCCAGGTTTTGGTTATTACGAATAAAGATGTTATGAACATTCATGGACAAGTTTTTACTTTGACATTTGCTTTCATTTCTCTTGGGCAAATACTTTATAGTGGAATGGCTGGATCATACAGTAAGTAGGTAAATGCTCAAATTTTTCAGGAGATGCCCAATTATTTTCCAAATTGGTTGTACCATTTTACATTTGCACAAGCAGTGCATGAGAATTACAGTTGCTCCACATCCTCACCAACGCTTGGTGTGGTCAATCTTTTTAATTCTAACCATTCTAATAGGTGTGTAGTGGTATCTCACTGTGGTTTTAGTTTTCATTTCCCTAGTGACTAAGGAAGTTCAGCATATTTTCATGTGCTAACTTGTCATCTATATATTCTTTATTAAAGTATTTGAGCAAGTATTTTGCTTTATTTTATGTTGAGTTGTTTGTGTTCTTATTATTTTTTTATTTTATTGTTTTTATTGTACTTTAGGTGAAGGTTTTCAGAACAAATAGTTTGTCATTAAACAGTCAGTACACATATTGTTTTATGACATTGGTTAACAACCCCACGACATGTCAACACTCTCCCTTCTCGACCTTTTTTATTTTTTGGTGAAAGTATACATAGCCAAAGACACACCATTTCAAAAATTTCTACATGCACAATACAATGACATCAATTACATTCTTCCTGTTGTGTCCTATTCTCAGTTTAGATGAAGGTTTACAGAACAAAATAGTTTCTCATTAAACAGTACACATGTTGCCCTATGACAGTGGTTAACAACCCCACTACATGCCAACACTGTTCTTACTCAACCTTGGGTTCCCTATCACCAGCTTTCCTGTCCCCTTCTGCCTTCTAGTCATTGTCCCTGGACTGCTGTGCCTCATTAGTCCCATTTTGTTTTATGGAGCTGTCCAATCCCTGGCTGAATGGTGAACCTCGGAAGTGACTTCACCGCTGAGCTAATAGGGTGTCTGGGGGCCATAGTCTTGGGGTTTCTCCAGTCTCTTTCAGGCTAGTAAATCTGGCCTTTTTTGTGTGTGTTGGAATTTTGTTCTACATCCTTCTCCAGCTCTGCCCAGAACCCTCTGTTGTGATCCCGGTCAGATCAGTCAATGGTGGTAGCCGGTCACCATCTAGCTGTACTGGACTCAGTCTGGTGGAGGCCTTGGTAGCTGTTGTCCATTAGATGTGTTCTTATTATTAAGTGTTGAAATCCTTTATATATTCTGGATATAAGTCCTTTATCAGGTATGTGATTTGCAAACATTTTCTCCCATCCCGTGACTTGTCTTTTCTCTTAACAGTTAGTTTCTTTAAAGAGAAATTCATAATTTTGATAAAGTCTATAATTATTTTTTTCTTTATAGATTGTGTTTCTGTGTATAGCTAAGAAGTTTTACCTAAGTCTAGGTCAAAAGAATTTTCTCCTTTTTTCTAGAACTTAGCTTTAACTTTTACATTTAGGTCTAAGATCTATTGTGAGGTAAATTTTATATGGTGTAAAGTATGGATTAAAGATTATCATCATTAATATTATTATCATTATTGCATATGTATGTCCAATTGCTACTACACCATTTGTTGAAACTACTATTATTTCTATATTGATTTGCCTTTGTATTTTTGTAAAAGATCTATTGACCGTGTATGTGTAGGTCTGTTTATGGAATCCCTATTCCATTCCATTGATCTATTTGTATATCTTGGGACCAAAACCACACATTCTTGATTATTGTAGTTTCGTAATAAGTCTGTAAGTCAAGGAGTAAGTCTTCCAAGTTTTGTTTTGTTTTTTAATCAAAGTTGTTTTGGCTATTGTAGATCCTTTGCATTTCCATATGCAAGTAAGAGTAAACTTATCAATTTCTATCAAAAAGAAAATCTGCTGGATTTTGGTCAGGATTGAATAAAGGAAAACAGTTCAATTTGAGAAGCAACTCTTTAAAAATATTAAGTCTTTTAATGCGTGAACAATCTATTTCTCAATTTATTTAGGTTTCACTTAAATTTTTCTCAGGATTGATAATTTTAAAATATTGAGTCTTTTAATGCATGAACACAATCTATCTCTTCGTTTGTTTAGGTTTCATTTAATTTTTCTAAGGAATGTTAGGAGTGTTTAGTTTATAGAGCTTGCACCTCTTTTGTCAGGTTTGTTCCTAAATATTTCACAAATTTGATTGTGTTATAAATTCCAATTTCTGATCCTTTGTTGTTAATACATAGAAGAAGTAGAAAGAAAATCAATAAGGATATAAAAGAATTGAACAACACGAACAACCAAATTGACCTATTTGTTTATGGGACACTTAACCAAATTAGAATACTGATTCTTCTCAAGTACCTATTGAATATTTACCAAGAGTGTCCATATTCTGGTTCATAAAACAAGGCTCAATAAGTTTAAAAGGATTCAAATCATATGTAGTATGTTTACTAACCACATTGGAATTAAATTAGACACGAGTAACTGAAAGATATTTGAAAAATCCCCAAATATTTAGAAGCTAAATAAAACACTTCTAAATAACCCGTTTATTAAAGAAGAAGCCAAAAGAAATGACCAGGTCGGGTTTAAATCTACCATCTTTCTATTTGTTTTCTGTTTGTCCCTTGAGTTTTTGGTTTATTACCTTTTCTCTCTTTTGCTCTTCTTTTGTATTGATTGAGCATTTTTATGATTCTATTTTATCTTCTTTGTTAGCTTCTTATCATGCAATTCTTTGTTGTGTTATTTTAGTAGTGGTTTTCGGGTTTACCATATATGTATTTAACTTATTAACAGTCTACCTTCAAGTGATATGATTTTATGTGTAGTATAAGAACCTTAAAACAGTATACTTCCGTTTCTGGGTTGATAAGACCTCCCTTTTTTCTTTAAAGATGTAAATCCACTGTTTTCTGTCTTTGGTTGTTTCCTGTGAGAAGTCAGCTGTCTGCCTTTCCTGTTTTTGCTCTGTACACTTGTGTCTTTTTTCTCTGATTGCTTTTAAGATTTTCTCTTTATCATTGATGGTAAACAATTTGATTATGATTAATGGTATAATTTTTTTCATCATTATTGTACATGGATTTGCTGAGCTTCCTGGATTGCTGGGTTTATAGTTTTCATCAAATTTGGAAAATTTTTGGCCTTTGTTTTGTCAAGTACTTTTTCTGTTTCTATTCTTTTCTTCTTTTTTTCAAGGACTTCAGTCATACGTATATCAAGCTGCTTGAAATTTCCCCAGAGCAAACCAATCGTCTGAGTTTTTTTTCAGTTTTTTTTGTGCTTTGCGTTTTATTTTGATTAGTTTCTATTGCTATTTTTAAACTGTTATTATATATGTGTATATCATACAACATTTGCCAATTCAACATTTGTCAGGTTGTATAATTTAGTGATATCAATGAAATTAATCATATGCAAGCATTACCCATAATTCCTAATTTCCCACCACCATAAGCACTCACTGTTTCCTAATCAATGCCTTCCCTTTCTCCCTCTCTTCCATCCCCGATTGCTGTATTTTTTAAGTGGTTAAGTACTCAGCTACTAACTGAAATGTCAGCCGTTTGAACCCACCAGCTGCTCCAGGGGAGAAAGATGTGGCAGTCTGCTTCTGTAAAGATTACAGCTTTGGAAACCCTGTGAGATAGTTCTACTTTGCCCTATAGGGTCGCTATGAATCAGAATTTACTTTTTTTTTTTAATCTTTTCTTCTGCAATGTCTAATCTGCTGTTATCCTATCCAGTGTCGATGTTTAAAAAATTATTAGACATAGTAGTTTTATCTCTAGAAGTTTTATTTGCCTTTTTCTAAGTATCTTCTATGTTTCTACTTAAAATGATCAGTTTTTCCTTTAGCTCTTTGAATAGATGCTATGCAGTTTTAATAACTGTCTACTCATTTTATCATCTGATTCATTTCTGGATTGCTTTTGATTAATTTGGTTTTATTATGAGTCTTTTTTTTTTCCTGCTTTTCTGACTGCTTGGTAATTTTTGATTGGGTGCCATGCATTGTAAATTTTATGTTATTTTATACTGGATATTTTTGTATTTCCATAAAATTGTTGATCTTTGTTCTATGATGAAGTTAAATTACTTAGAAATGGTTTGATCCTTTCAGGTGTTACTTAAAAGCTTTGTTACGCAAGACCAGAGTAGTTTTGTCTAGGGCTAATTTTACACCACTACTGAGGCAAATTTGTTCAATGACTCATGATTTATGGATTTTTCCATTCTAACTGGTGAGAATTCTTGCCATCCCTGAGTTTAGCCTAAAGATTGTTTCCTTTGATTCTTTTTGGTGGTTCTTTTCCTGGCTCCAGGTTGTTTTCTCATATGCACATATATACTGACCAATATTCACCTGAAGACTTGAGGGGTTACAAATCTCTGGAGCTTTACCTATCTGTGTACTATCTCTTTTTTGGTACTCTACCATGCAAACTCTAGATGCTCTGATCTCCCAGCACACTTAGCTCTATCTACGCAAATTAGAGACACTGCAAAGCTCAGACTGGGTTCCTCCTTTGTGTCTCATAGCCTAGAAAGTCTATTTAGGCCATAAAATTAGGGCTTATCTTATTTGTTTACTGTGTCTCAGGGATCTTTTTCCATTATTACCTCATGTTCAGTGTCTTAAAAACTGTTATTTCACATATTCTGTCTGTTTTTTTCAGTTGTTTCAGGTTGTGGGAGAGATGAAAATTATCTAACGTGCTAGAAAGTATTTTGAAGTGTCGGACTCTGAGAGCAAGAATTAGTAATAGAAAAAAAATTCTTACTACCAAACGTGACTCTAAAATATCAAATAAGTACAAAGTTCTGCTCTTACGTCCCACTGTATAGGTACAAATAAATACTTTAGGATTTCAGTGGAGAGAGCCAGCCAAGATCATTGGAATATTTTAAAAGTGACGTTTCTGATTGTCCTTGGAAAAAGTGTCAGGTTAGCACATGGGGAAGATATTCTAGGCTGTACCAACATCCTGAGTAAGCTCATGAAGGGGGGTATATCTAAGATTATCAAGTAGTTTAGTTTGGCTGGAGCACAGAGTCATAATGATTAATAATAGGAAATTTGGTCAGAAAGGTAATCTAAGGTCAGACAAT
This sequence comes from Trichechus manatus latirostris, assembly GCF_000243295.1. NCBI lineage: Eukaryota > Metazoa > Chordata > Mammalia > Sirenia > Trichechidae > Trichechus > Trichechus manatus. The sequence goes on from NW_004443943.1 coordinate 31,525,916, forward strand.
GGAGGTCTTTGGGTGCTAGTCTAGGGAGTTTGTGCTTTATTATGTAGAGATTGGAATTGATTGATTTTCTTTTTAACATGGTCCACATGGAGACTGCCATCACCACAGAAGGATCTTTGAAGACTATACAGACAGAATATGAGGTGAAGTGGGGAGCTGAGCCTTGGAGGATGAGGCAGATTTCACCAAATAGAGAAAAGAATCTACACAGCCTGTGGGTGTACTTATTAGGCACTCACTACATACTTGATGTTATGGAGTTATGGAGAAAGAGGCTCAGTTAAGAAGGATTTATATTTTAAAGGATGGCTCACAGTTAATACCCAGCTGAAAGTGGACTTCCTTGAGGGAGGCAGTGCTAGGTTTTGGAAAGATAATCGGACTTAGACTCAAAAGGCCTGGAGGTGGCACAGTGGTTAAGAGAATGGCTGTTAACCAAAAGATCAGCAGTTTGAATCCACTAGTTGCTCCATGGAAACCCTATGGGGCATGTTCTACTCTGTCCTATAGGGTCACTATGAATAGGAATCAACTCAATGGCAATGGGTTTGGTTTTGGTTTTTTCGCTTTTTCCCAGATGTGTTGCCTGGGGTAGATAGCCTGACCTCTCTGAGCTGCTTCATTTTCTGTACGATGAGAATAGTGATGGAAGTCTCCTGGGTGTGTTGTGAGAATCCTGTGGGAGAAGGAATATACATGTGCTAAGTCCCTTTTTCGTTGTGCAGTCTTTGCTTGGAATAAGCTAACCCTACAAAACTCTTATCAGGCCCACAGCTGAGCAGATGACACTGATTTTCACAGGACTTGGCATCTGAACTGGCTGAGCTAACCAGATTTCCTTTTCCTTCAGGGCAGTTATTTTTTTGCGTCTCTTCTTCTTTTACGACTTTGAATTTTAACTTTTCTAGGGCTTCAGAGGGTACTTTCTCTTGACTGAAGTCATCCGCTGAGATGCCTTGAACCTTCAGTCTCCTTAACACCTAATAGTTCAGACTCGGAACTAGAAAGGCCAGAGGTCTCAGGCAAAGGATGCCAACTGGGAAAATAGTTGGCTAATAGGACTGTACATCATTAAGGACAGTCCCAGTGGAGAATCATCAGCTCTTGATTAATATGGAGTGTGGATGGCAATGATTGGGCTATCTTTGCTCATTAAGTCAAAAGCTGGGGTTCTGACTGTATTTGCAATTCATCAGGGCCCATGTTCTCTAATTACAGAGTTGAAGACAGCAGTCCTCAGATAATCCAGCTCCTTCTCTTTATCATGGAAATGTACACAGAGGGAGAAAGTTATGACAATGTGTGAACTATGACATTTTTAGCATTTCAGTTGCTACTTGATGGTGTCACTTGCTAGTATTCTCTCAGAGGGCTTGTGTGTATGCATGCCAGGGGTGACTTACCCAATAAGCAAGGTAATCGTGGGTTTACTTCCTAATTTGTAGGCACAATTTCTTATGGGTTTCACCATATCTTTGATGTGGTGAAAAACAGGTGAAATTGTGCATTACAGATTAGGAAGTAAGCACAATTAAGCCTGTGTGTACCTTGTTTATTGGGTAATCCATCCTTGCTCCTATGGTAGGTAGATAAATGGCCTCTCCCTTGGACTACCTGCCTCTTGCTTGGCTCTTGATCCTTCCCAATGGCCTCTGATTCTTTTAATCTTTTTTTGCAATGGTAAATGATTCAGCGTGGTTGTTGCATAGAGTAAAATCCCGGCTCTGGTCATGCCACTTTCCTGCTGAATAAATGAATCAGTAGATGAAATAATATCATATAACCAAACATGACCAAAACTAACAAAGAGACAAGGACAGAACTTGGGAAACCTCAGTACTGTGGATATAGAAGAAAAGAAGGGTGGGACTAGAAACGTACTATTGAATGTCTAATGCATACTAAGCACTAGTTTAAGTGTTTTACTTATGCTAATTTTAATATTCTAGCTTCCTTTTGATTGTTTCATTATTTTTAATTTTTGCAATGGTATTTCTCTTGTTTGTTACATGGATTTTCCCTCATGGAGATTTGTTTTTGTGTGAGAGAGAGAGGGAGAGAGAGAGGAGGGAGAGGGAGAGGAGGGAGAGGGAGAGGAGGGAGAGGGAGAGGAGGGAGAGGAGGGAGAGGA
>NW_004443943.1:31528146-31553615 GCF_000243295.1 Trichechus manatus latirostris
GAGGGAGAGGGAGAGGAGGGAGAGGGAGAGGAGGGAGAGGGAGAGGAGCGAGAGCGAGAGGAGGGAGAGGGAGAGGAGGGAGAGGGAGAGGAGGGAGAGGGAGAGGAGGGAGAGGGAGAGGAGGGAGAGGAAGAGGAGGGAGAGGAAAAGGAGGGAGAGTGAGAGGAGGGAGAGGAAAAGGAGGGAGAGCGAGACGAGGGAGAGCAAGAGGAGGGAGAGCGTGTGTGTGCATGTGCGCATGTGGTTATGTGTCTGTTTTAAGTGTTAGCTCATCTCCGCATGATCTTGTCTATTCTGGTTTATTACAGGGTGCCCTGGATTGTAAAATATACCTCACAGGTGGTTTTTCATTTGCTTTGGCTTGAGCTCTGGGAGTATCAATGTGCATGCATAGTTTTTATGTATCTACTGGGGATTCCTGCATCATGCAGTTCATATGAATTCATACTCCATATCTGCAGCTACATATAGCCTGGAGTTTTGGTTTCCCTTGAGTGACTGTTTTCTCCCCCACTCCAATCCAAAGCTCTGATCAGAAGGCAGTTTGTTGCTGCTTGCCCAAATAGTGGCCAACATTTTTCAAGGCTCCATATTATGTATTGGATAGCACTTCAAGTTTCATATGTAGGGATCATTTCCAGATATTTACCTTGAAGGGCATAAAGATAAGTCTCCTTTCCTTGGGCAGGTATTATAGCCCACCTCTTAGTTGCCAGAGGCCATATTTGGGTCACAGAACACCATGGGTCATTGTGGAGTTAGCTCCTGCTTACCACTGTAGTTTTGAGTTCTTGGTTTTGTTTTGAACCAGGAATTTACTTCTAAGTTTAAAAATTATATGACACATTGAGTTCTATTTTATTTATTATATCAAAATATTTGTTGGCTCTACAACAAAAAGACAAATAGTCCATTTAAAAAATGGGCAAAGGAAATAAACAGACACTTCACCAAAGAAGACATTCAGGCAGCTAACAGACACATGAGGAAATGCTCCTGATCACTAGCCATTAGAGAAATGCAAATCAAAACCACAGTCAGATGCCCTCTTACCCCAGCATTACTGGCACGAATAAAAAAACAGAAGATAACAAATGCTGGAGAGGCTGCAGGGAAATTGGAACTCTTATGTGCTGCTGGTGGGAATGCAAAATGGTACAACCATTTTGGAAAACGATTATGGCGCTTCCTTAGAAAGCTAGAAATAGAAATACCATAAGATACAGCAATCACACTCCTAGGAACATATCCTAGAGAAATAAGAGCTGTCACATGAATAGACATATGAACACCCATGTTCATTGCAGCAGTGTTCACAATAACAAAAAGATGGAAACAACCTAGGTGCCCATCAACAGATGAATGGTACATCTGTACCAAACAAACTGTGGTGCATCACACAATGGAGTACTATGCAACGATAAAGAACGATGCTGAATTTGCGAAGCATCTCATAACATGGATGAATCTGGAGGGCATTATGCTGAGTGAAATAAGTCAATTACAAAAGGACAAATATTGTATGAGACCACTACTGTAAAAACTCATGAGAAGGTTTACACACAAAAAGAAACAGTCGTTGATAGTTACGAGGGAGGGGAGGGATGGGGATGGAAAAACACTAAATAGACAGTAGAAAAGTGGTAACTTTGGTGAAGGGTAAGATAGTACACAATACTGGGGAAGCAAGCACAACCTGTCCAAGGTAAGGTCACGGAAGCTTCGTAGGCACATCCAAACTCTCTGAGGGACCTACTGGGCTTAGGGCTGTGGGGACCATGGTCTTGGGGAACATCTAGCTCAATTGGCATAACAGTTTATAAAGAAAATGTTCTACATTCTACTTTGGTGAGTAGCGTCTGAGGTCTTAAAAGCTTGTGAGCAGCCGTCTAAGATACTACACTGGTCTCACCCTGTTGGGAGCAAGGGAGAATGAAGAAAACCAAAGACACAAGGGAAGGATTAGTCCAAAGGACTAATGGACCACAACTGCCACAGCCTCCACCAGACGGAGTCCAGCACAGCTAGATGGTGTCCGGCTATCACCACTGACTGCTCTGACAGAGATCACAGCAGCAGGTCCCGGACAGAGCTGGATAAAAGTGTAGAACAAAATTCTAACTCACAGAAAAAGACCAGGCTTACTGGCCTGACAGAGACTAGGGAAACCCTGAGAGTATGGCCCTCGGACACCCTTTTAGCTCAGTAATGAAGTCACTCCCAAGGTTCACCCTTCAGCCAAAGGTTAGACAGGCCCATAAAACAAAACGAGACTAAAGGGGCACACCAGCCCAGGGGACAAGAAGGCAGGAGCAGACAGGAAAGCTGGTAATAAGGAACCCACGGTTGAGAACGGAGAGTGTTGACATGTCATGGGGTTGATAACCAATGTCACAAAACAATATGTGTACTAATTGTTTAATGAGAAGCTAGTTTGTTCTGTAGACCTTCATCCAAAGTACAATAAATTAAAAAAAAAAAATTGCCAGATGATGGGGTCCCATCCAATGGAGTATTTTGCCTGTTTCTCCTGCCCAATCTTCAAACAAACCATTACCTATTTACAGATAATAATACCAAGGTTAGGGGTGGTTAAGTTTTTGGAGATCACATAGCCAGTAAGTGGCAGAGAGCCAGCAAAGAAGAGAGAAAAGGAAGAAAGTTCCTGGGAACAGGAAAAAAAACTGGGAGCGAGCAATGCCATGGAATTTAGGGAAGGAGAGTGTTTCAAGGTTTGGACAAGAATCGAATGCTGTAGAAGGGCAAGGGCTGAGAAGATTGTTGGATTTGGCAATTTTCTAAGAGAACAGATTGTATCTAAGTGGTTCTTCAAACTGTGCCTGGAGGGCAGGGACTCTGTCTTCCTCTTCCTTCAGTGCCATTTGCAAATAGGCACTTAAGTGCTTTTTGATGGTGATGGTGATTATCCAAAATTTTCCTTGAAATAGTACTTCCATTTGCAAAATTTATGCAAAAGTATGGGATCAGATCCGGCTTTGTGTTCACCCTCTGAATATACTTATTCTTTGGGAAGTTGCCTGTAGAACCTCCCTCTGGGGGATAAAACATTGAAAGAGAGAATCAGCTAGTGACAGGCCAATTGGAGGAGATGCTTGAGGTTACTTTAGACTTCAAGGGAGAGGAGAAATATTCTTTCATGAACACATACAACATTTCAGGTACTGTGCTAAACTCTTCACATGTGGTGTCTTTCAATCCTTTGTAAAAGGGTACTATTGTTCCCATTTTAAAGGAAACTAAGGCTTTAGAGCACCAAAGTGACTGAGAACCCAAGGTACCAGAGCTAGAAATGACAGAACTGGAATTTGAACACAGGCTTGTCTGACTTCAGAGTCCCTGGGTGGTTGTAAAAACAGCTTAGAGGTGGTGTCTGACCTCCTGCAACCCCACAAGGGGGAAGGAGAACCAAGATCAGCAGCGCAAGGCTGACTCCCATGAGGCGGAGGCCAGACAAGCCTCCTCTCTCCACGTCCTTAGTAACTCTGACACTAATCGTCCCTCCCACAGCACTCTGTACTGCATTCGATAATCCATTGCAATGGCCACACAGAACTCATAGACCATACTCACAATTATGGGGTTTATTAGAAAAGAGGCAGTTGCAGATCAGGCTCAGGAACACTCAGGATACAGTTCTTCCATCAGGACAGTCTTCCCAGCCGGGCTTGCATGCATGCCTCTCCCTGGCCCTAGGCCTCTCCCCAGAGGCAGTCAACTTGCTTTCTCTGTGGACCAGGAAGCCCACCTCGCAGTCTCCTGCTGCCAGGTCTCTCCTGTCACCACTTCTCACTGTCTTCATGGTTGCAGCTCGCTCTCTGTCTCCTGGGTCCAGGAGCTCCTCAGCGCAGGGATCCCAGGTCCAAAGGACTTGCTGGCTCCTGGCTGTTCTTCTTGATGGTGCTGGGATTCTCTGCTCTGGAACTGGCTCTCTTTTCAGGCAAAACTGATCAGTCCCTTTGGTGGGCCACAGTTACGCTATGACACAATCCTGCCCAATCATCTGGGTGCGAGTTATAAGACCCTGGCTAGAAAGACCACACACGAAAGTAATTAATCACACCGCAGTGGTACAGACAGTTAACATACTCAGCTGCTAACCAAAGTGTTGAAAGTTCTGGGTCCACCCAGAGATGCCTCAGAAAAAAGACCTGGCTATCTATTTCTGAAAAATCAGCCATTGAAAGCCCTATGGAGCACAGTTCTACTGTGACACACATGAGGTCATCATGAGTTGGAGTCAACTCAACAGCAACTGGTAGTGTCTGACTCCAGAGCAAGACATCTTAATTTTTTCAGACTTCCAAGTGGGATATGTTTTAACTGGTTCTTGAAGTTTCCTTGGGCACATGGAGGAATGTGACTGCCAGAATCAAAATGGAAGAACACTGTGTTCCAAATTCTCTTCCAGACGCCAAGGTGTTTGCCCTGGAGGCACCTAAGTGAAAGGCAATCAGATTCTTCATGGCCTCTGAGTTTGGTCCGCTAGTCTCTCCTTACTTAACAGCAGGCGGAAGCTGGAGGGTTGCAGGCTGGGAAAGAGGTGTGAGCGTTATGATAGAGGAGGGGAGGTGGGGTAATCCAGCTTTGGATGTGTCTCTACCTAGCTGGAGATTACTGGTTCATTTGTTCAACAAACATTTATGAGTTCATTTTAGCTGAATGATCCTTTACTGAGGATAGACTTGTGCAGGGAGTAACATTACAAAGATGGAAATAAGGGTTTAAATCCTAGAAAGAGTCACAGAGCACCTACCATATGTCAGGCAGGAGCTATGGGACAAGGAGAGCAAGATAAGTAAGATAGGGAAGAGCTGAGCTGTCAATAACAACCACTACCCACATGTGGCTGTAAATTAGATTAAATTAATTACAATTAGATCAAATTTAAAATGTTCTTCCTCAGCTGCACTGGCCACATTGCCATTGCTCAGTAGCTACATGTGGCTGGTGGCTGTGGTAGGTATCGGGCAGTGCAGGTATAGAATATTCCCATTAATGCAGAAAGTTCTCTTAAATAGTGCTAGTGAGAGTGTTGGCTCCGAACCAGAAGGCCTAGATTGGAATGTTGTCTCTATCCTTTAGCAGGTGTGTGCTTGTGTGTTTTCTTGAGCAGGTTACTTAATATCTCTCTGCCTTTCTTCCTTTCTCAGCAAAATAGGTAACACAATTGGAACAGCAAGATAGAGAACACCTTATAGGACAAGCACCGTGTCTTAGGCACTATTGTGACTGCTGTATATGCATTAACTAATGTAATCCTCACAACCAAACTAGAGGTGGGTGTTACTACTATCCCCATCTTATAGATGTAGAAACAGAGATATTTCATGCATCTCATTAATGATGGAGCTGGGATGTGAACCCAGATAGTTGGGGCCTGGAGTCAGTGCTCTTAATATTTATTATAATTCCCAATAATGTCACAAATCATAGTGTTGTCTGGTGAATTAAACAAGTTACTCCATTAAGAGCTTAGTATCCCACCTAACACAGTGTGAGAGCTTAGGAAACACTTCTTAGTAATCTGGGCACCTTCAAGGAAGTTAGAGACACTGGTTTTTATTATCTTCAGGAATCCAGCAGAGGTGGCAGGCCTGTTTCCCTCGTTAGTACAAAATGGTAAAATATGATGCCAAAGACCATAGTGGGCAACAAGGGGCCTTAGCCCTAGCTCTTCCCACCCTTGGACGCATCACTTCCCTGCTCTGCCTTAGTTTCCTCATCTGTAATATGTGAGAGTTGAACTAGAATGTCTCTGGACTCTGTTCCTTTTCCAAATTCTCTGATTCTCTGACAAATGGGCCTAATTTACATTACACAAGTACAAGTCAGGTATAAATATTAGCTTATGCAACTGGTTAATCACTTCATGTCAGATAAATGTGCAGAGCAAGGTGTTTAATATTGTTACATAAACTGTGCACACCACTTTGTCATCAATTGTGCTTACCCAGCATCCTAGCATGCGTGTGAAGGTGGGAAGCTCGGTATGGGCTTCCATCCCCCTCATTCCAGCCAGGCTGTGATTTATGCCCTGGACTCCCTCACTTGGGAACTGGGGTTTTGAAAATGTTTATGCACACAGTGCAGCCCTCAGAACCGGAGGCGCACGAGCCATTATCTCTGTCTTCAGACAGGCTCAGCTCCTCCTGGGCACCTCATTTTTTTATCCAGTCAGGGAAAAGACAGCAGTTACCACTGGTTTACGCCTGGATGTCAAACCTCCTCTTTTTTCTCTTCCTTAAATTTTACCACAGGAGATTCAGGACAATTTGAGGGCAGTTATGGGAAATTTCTCGGGTGTGATAAAGGTTCTCTAGGTTTTTTTGTTCCGTTGATTTTTATGGGGCTGTGGATGGCTATAACATCAGAGCGGGCACAGTGCAGGTGTCTGCCTGACAGCTTGGTCTGCGCAGGGAGCCGGGGATGTCACCCCACCAGGGCAGCACAGGGAAGGGACGGCACTGAAAGGTGTAGCAGTCGAGTCCTGGCCAGCAGGAGAAGGCCGGCTCTAGCTGGAATTCTGATGAGAGTGGAGGGAAGGGACTCGTTGCAGAGCTGTGTGCGGCATGCTCAGGGACTAGGAGCAATGGGAATCTGTTAGCAGCAGGGGCCTGAAGGGACATATGCAGCAAACAATGTTCCTGGATCCTGGAGAGAGCTGGACCTATGGAGGGGGCACCCAGCTGTTGACACCAGAGAGGGACTGAGCCCCTGTCAGAATTGTGGCGTCCAGGCAGAGAGAAACTGGGAGAAGCCTCTCCCTCTTCTCAGCTGCCAAACTCCCACAGGTGCTTTCCTTTGGCTGAATCTAACTGGAAGCCAAAAGTCAAGGAGGTCAGGTGGGGGAATGTAGTCCGTAGGGATGAGTCCATAGGGTGAGCCCTGTGAGGGCATAGAACAGGGGAGAGAAGAACAGAAACTGACTGAGGGGTGAGGACAAGTGGGGAATAATCAGCACAGACAGAGGTGGATGACTGTGAGTGTGAGGTTATGGCATAAGGGGAAGAAAATGGGAAAGGCAAGGGAATACTTTGGAAATGTGAGGTCTGGTCTTACCAAGTCCCCTACTCCTTCCACCGTTCATAATAAATTGCTTGCTTAACGTCCCAGGATCAAATATTTATGAACTATTACTATATAGGTGCAGCAGTAACTATGCAAAAGGCATCCGCTTTGAACTTAGGTAGACTTGGGTTATCTTTTCAATCCTGGTATTATTGCTTACAAGCTAGGTGGCCTTTGGCAAATTACTTAAACTTTCTGATCCTCGGTTTTCGTATCTGTAAAATGGGACTAATTACACAAGTATCATGATGTTGTTGTTAGCTGCCAGCAAGTCAGCCCCCAACTCATGGCAACCCCATGCATAACAGAATGAACTGCTGCAGCTCCTGCAGATCAGATCTTGTGATCCATAAGGTTTTCATTGGCTGATTTTTGAAAGTAGATCGCCAGGCCTTTCTCCCTAGTCCAGCTTAGTCTGGAAGATGCGCTGAAACCCGTTCAGCATCATAGCAACACACAAGCCTCCACTGACAGATGGGTGATGCCTGTGTGTGAGGTGCACTGGCCAGGAATTGAACCTGGGTCTCACACATGGAACGTGAGAATTCTATCACTGAACCACCAATGTTCCCATACAAACATCATGAAGAGACTGTAAGTGGAAATTAAATAATTAATGTAAAACACCCAGCGCAGGGCCACCTGGTGTTCATTCTTACATGAATTCAATGAATGCATCCTGGGTGAATGGAAGTAGATAGGACTCTTGCATGCAGATCACCTACAGTTTAGTGAAAGGCAGATATTTACTGGATATACCTATAAACAAACGTAGAATTATACAAATTGTTGTGTACAATTATAATCGTACAGAAATATACACATAGATTCATACCCAAAGTGTTAAGAAGGCAAAAACCAATGTGTTATGATAAGAGAGGGAAAGTTTATATTAGGGATCAGGAAGTCCTCTGAGGAAGTAACACAAAGGTTAGAAGAGAGAAGGAGCTAGTCAGGCAAAGCCAGAAAGAGCACCCACTAGGAGGAGGGGAGGAGGAGTAACAGTAGGAGCAGAATTACATGGCGGATGGAACTCTATTCTCCTCTGAATCCTCTCCTCACTGGTTGCTCTTTCTCAGAAACTTTTTACAGTTCTGCCTCATTTTTCTGATCCCAAACATTGGATATCCCTTGGACATAGTTCTTGGATGTCTTTCCATCTCTGCCCTAAGTCATTTCAGTCATGATCTCACCCCCAAGATGTTTCGTTTTAAATACCATTTCTTTGTCCTAGTGTTAGCTTGAACCTCTCCTCTGTACTGCAGACGTGTTCATCTGACTGCCTGCTTGACATCTCAACATAGATATCTCATCACTATGTCAAATATTCCATTCTAAAATTAAACACCTGGTTTCTAGTCATCTCCCTTCACAGATCTGCTCTTCTCCGAGTTCATTGTTTTAATTTCTCAGGGAAAACACTTTGAAGTCTTGGCTCTTCTCTTTATCAGACACTCCACAATTAGTCTCTAAGCGAACCCTCTTGGCTCTACCTTTACAATATTTCCAGAAACCCATCACTTCACACCCCCTCTTCCATGGCTCCCACTTGGTCCACACCGCCATTGTGCTTCCCTCCATCAGGTGGTTCATTGTAACAGTCTCAAGCTGGTTTCTTTGCTTCATCTCTTGCCTGCCTACCATTGATTCTCCGTAGAGAAGCCAGAATGAGCCTCTAAAATCTAAGTCGTATCATGTCATCCCTGCTCACATCTCCAATAGATCCTGTCTCACTCAATAAAACCTTAAGTCTTTTCCTTGGCTTACAAGGCCCTGCATAATCTACTCCTGCCCGCTCCCCAATCCCCACCGCTTCTCTGACTGCATTTCATACCACTTTCCCACACACTCACTGTGCCCCAGCCACTCTGGCTTTCTTGCTATTTCTTGAATTGCCAATCACAGTCCTAGCTCAGTCCTTCTCTCTTGCACTCTGCTTGGGCTGCCCTTCTAGTCACTCACTTGCCTTGATTTCTCACTACCTTCAGGTCTCTGATCAAGTCTCATCTTTTTAGAATGGCCTTCCCCAACCACCCTAAGTAAAATTCGACTTCTTCCACCCCCACCGCTGGCACCCCTTATCTTTATTTTTTTTCATACCAATTACCAAAAACTGGCATGTGATATTCTTTAATGTGTATGTCCACCCTACTAGAATTAAAGCTCTAGGAAGGCAAGGATTTGGTTTGTTTTGTTTCCTGATATATCTGCAGCACCTTGGAAGGACTGGCCTAGGATAGCTGCCCTAGATATATCTGTTGATGGGCTGGGTGAGTGAATGAATGTGTGTAAATCCTAGTACAAGAGTCTCCATTACTGATGATTCATTCTTGAGAGCTTGTTCTCCATGGATGGAAGTAAAGTTACTCCAGTATAGCATCAGCGGTTCCCTTTCATTCTCAAATCTGCTTGAGTGGTTGGGTTTTAAAACTGCTTGTTCAAGTAAAACATTTATTGGGAACCTTTTTTTCATGCAGATCTGTGTTGGGTGCTATGGGAGGTACAAAGAGATAAGTGATATAATTTCTGTTCTCAGGATCTTTGCAGTCTAACTTGAAGTGAAAATATATACATACAAAATACCACAGCAGTAATTAACAATACCAGATGATGCTAGTAATATTAATAGCTGTGTTCCAAACACTGTACGAAACTCATTCAAAATTTCATTTAATCCTTATTATAATACTGTGAGAAAGAAACTATTACCTCCCCCCCACCACCACCAAAAAAAAAAAAAAAGTAAGGAAATGGAGGGCTGGATAGTCTAGGTAACTTTTTCAAGGTGAACGTATGAGTGTGAGTGTGTGAGCGATGGGGCAGTGAGTGAAGTAGCAGAAGCTGGATTCAAATCCGTCTGCCTGCCTCTCAGTTCCATAATTGCAGACCATATATTCTAAACCAAAAGAAACAGGGCACAAGCTCAGTCTATAACATGAACAATTGTTGGGATAACTTTATTCATCCATTGTATATTTATGAGAACGCTTACTAAGTACCAGGTGGGGTGCTTCATGCCGGACGTAAAATGGTGAGCAACATCAGGCATGGACTCTGCCCTCAAGGACCTCAGAGTGTAAAAGGACAAAAATTTCAAACCAGGATATTAGCTGGAAATTCAGAAGTACAAGGACCTCCTTCCAGGGAAGGAGTTCCTCTGGGCTGGAATGATTCTGTGTGTCACAAAGAAGGAAGGATTTAAAGTTGTCCTAAAGGATGCAAAATATTTATGCAGCTGGAGAGGAAGGGGAAGAAAGAACAGAAATCACTGGCAAAACATTGTGTTTGTATAGGTCAGTTTCTGTTTAGCAAATTCTTGCTTAATTTAAGTACCTCTAGGAAGCCTTTTTGATCTCTACCAGACAGTCCTAGGTCCCATCATTGTACTCCGATTCTTGCATATTCATATCGCCATTTCAGCATCTACCACTCCATATTAGAACTGTCCTTTTTTTTGCACAAGACCATGAGCAAGAATGAGACAGGCACCTTCTCTTTTATTCTGTGAGTCCTCACTTCATAAACCCATTGCCATCAAGTCGATTCCAACTCATAGTGACCCTATAGGACAGAGCAGAACTGCCCCATAGTTTCCAAGGCCGTAATCTTTATGGAAGCAGACTACCACATCTTTCTCCCGTGGAGCAGCTGGTGGGTTTGAACCACTGGCCTTTCAGTTAGCAGCCAAGCACTTAATGACTGCGCCACCAGGGCAGTAAGCACTCAATAATCAGTTCTTGAATACAGGCCTGAATTTCACTGATATCTAGTAGAAACTCCTCATGAACAGATCTTCTTCACTTTAATAGCCCTGACCGAGGAAGTATATTCAAATCTGATTGAACTTGAAGGCTATCACCACCATTCTGGATGCATCTGTTGCTCTGATGTGACATCAAGCTATAGTTTTGGTGCCTGAGGATATGGTTTTTGTTGCATTGCCTCATGAGAAGAGGCCCGTGGTGAGGTATTTCATGTACAGGGTGTTTTTAGAAGATACTGTCCATTCTATTGAATGTTACTAAAAGAACAGTTACAGGTAATTTTGAGAAGGTAGGACTGAGTTGAATTTTGACTGCACATTTTCTTCTTCTTGTTTTCCCCTTGCACCCTAATAGAAATGTTGAACATAGATGCGTCTTGTTTTCGATTCCCAGATTTAATGTATATTTATTGAGCACCTATGCTACGTCAGATGTTGAGCTAAGTGCTTCCATGTGTGTTATCCCTTTTTAATCTCACAGTAACCTGGTGAATTTGATTCTTATTTCCAAGTTGAAGAATAAAAAACATGGCACAGAGAAGTAAATGATTTGACCTGATTCTGAGAGATAGTAAATGCCAGAGCAAAAATGAGAAATTAATTTTTTAGGAGGTTCTGGAAAAATAAGCAGAGCTTTAAATGTGGAAGGAAGAATGTAAGAAGCAGAGAGAAATATACTATTGATGTGTATCGAGGCCTTTTATGTTCTTAACAGTAAACGATAAATGTTGAGGTACATTCAGAGAGGTGTTAGGTGAAGTCCCTGATCTCAAGAAGCCTGCAATCTAGTTGGAGAGAAAAAATACCCAGGAGGTACAATTTTAGTCCAAGAGAAAAAGGATAAAAGTATGCATCTTTTTCTTTGTGAAAAATTGTAGCGGGATGACGTGTTTATATGTAACATGTATAGCGAGCTGTGTGTCGGCAAGGCTTGGTAATAATCGTGGGGAAATGAAAATAGTTGATCTATTGGAGTTGTTTATTCATGCTTGACTATTTTTTTTCTAGTCTGATATTTTTATCATTTTTTTCTCAATAAGTTTGAGGAAAAAATCAAGAGTGACGTAAGAGGAAAGACTAACTTTTGTTTGCGGTATAGCAGTGCCTTGGCTAGAATGGAAATTAACTAGCCTTCCTAACTAATTTCGTCATGAAATGAAACTTTTTCCCTCTGGTTTCCCATTCCTTTGTTTATGGACACATATAGAGACCCTTGTAACTTAGGGATTGAAGGGATGCTGAAACCATCCCCTTTTTATACAGATTAGGAGACTAAAACCCAGAAGTGTTACAAGATTTATCCCAAAGGCCACCATAACTTGCGGCAGAAGCAGAACAGAAACCAGACAACCAGCTCTGGTGTGGAGGAAGGAGCACAGGACTCAGAGTCAGAGGTGTAGCTCAAGGTGCATCTCTGCTATTTTCTGTTCGCCTTGGTCACCTCATTTTTCCTGAGAGCCATAGTTCCCAAATTTGTATGGGATGTAATAAAACTTAGCTTCACAAGCCCCTTAAGAGGAGACTGTGAAGAAACACGTGTCAAAGTGCTTTGCAAACTGTCAAGTAATGCAGGAACTCTTCCTCATTCTACTTCCTAAACCACCTTTGTGATGGCAATGTAAACTTTCTGCACCTGGCATTCCTCTGACTGGCTCTACTTTTTTGCCAGAGGTGAAGGATGCCATCTGGGTTAGACTGCAAGACGACCAAACGAGGTATTTAGGAAACAAGGATTGGTTTTCCAGACCAGATCTACTCAAATTGACAAGGTATCTCGTCACACTTGGCCGTTAACCAAAATCACCCTGAAGATTATCTAACCCTTAGAGCTCAAAAGATCAGGCAACTATAGCTTTAAGTTGCGCTCTAGCTAATATGTGAGTTTCTACCGCATTGCCTCAGCTACTCTTGCATTCAATAAACATGAGGAATTGCACTGTAATAGCAACCAATGTACCCAGACACACACTTTAATTAAAGGAATACATCACACAATAAAATGTATTTAAATGAAAAATCTTTCCATTGGAAGTGCAGTTTCTATTTTTTTCTTCTTGTGGTACTTTTCTGATGTTTAAACACTTCTAAGAGAAGAGGAAAGGAAGGCTAGGGTCAAGGTGGGATTCTCCAGGAACTTGCTAAGGTTATAGATGCCTCAGCCCTGAGGGAGTGTTAGCTAAACCTAGTGTGACCATGCATCAGTGGGGCTGATGATTCGATTTAGTACATGCATGAGATGCTATTGGAAGAGTTCTTAGTCCCAGGAGGAGGGGTGATAGGTGGAGAAAGGAGAAGGGCAGGCAAGAGAAAATCAACACACTTTGGGGTTGACATTGTGCTTTGTGGATGTCCGGCCTGGTGACTTTGTAAGAAAATCCTGACTACTGTTGGTCTTTAGGTAGGAAACTGGGCTAGAGAGCCCATCTGCCCTTCCCTGTGCTTGTCATTGGTATTTTCTCCTTATCAACTTTATTGAAAAAATGTTGTTGTCAGGTGCCGACAAGTCAGTTCCGACTCATAGCGACCCTATGTACAATAGAACGAAACACTGCGTGGTCCTGCGCCATCCTCACAGTCATTGTTATGCTTGAGCCCATTGTTGCAGCCACTGTGTCAGTCCATCTTGTTGACTGTCTTCCGCTTTTTCACAGACCCTCTGCTTTACCAAGCATGATGTCCTTTTCCAGGGACTGATCCCTCCTGATAATAAGTCCAAAGTATGTGAGATGTAGTCTCACCATCCTTTCTTCTAAGGAGCACTGTGGTTGTACTTCTTCCAAGATAGATTTGTTCATTCTTTTGGCAGTCCATGGTATACTCAATATTCTTCACCAATACCACAATTCAGAGGTGTCAATTCTTCTTAGGTCTTCCTTATTCATCCTCCAGCTTTCACATGCATATCAAGTGATTGAAAACACCATGGCTTGGGTCAGGCGCACCATAGTCTTCAAGGTGACATCTTTGCCTTCCAACGCTTTAAAGAGGTCTTTTGCAGCAGCTTAGCCCAATGCAATGCGTCTTTTGATTTGTTAACTCGGTGTTGATGGTGGATCCAAGTAAAATGAAATCCTTGACAACTTCAGTCTTTTCTCCATTTATCATGGTCCAGTTGTAAGGATTTTTGTTTTCTTTAGTAAAAAAGTACTTCATGTGTAATAAACTGTATTCACTTAAAGTGTACAGTTCAATGGGTTTTGACAGTTGTAATCACCTGTGAAGCCACCACCAAGATACAGAACATTTCCATCACTCCTGCCAGAGATTTCTCATGCCTCTTTGCAGTCCATTCTCCCCTGTACCTGTGGCTCCAGGCCAACACTGATCTTCTCCAAGTCACTATAGGTTAGTTTGCACTTTATTCAAATGGAATCACACAGTATTGACTTCTTTTGTATGCCTGGCTTCCTTCATTAAGGATCATAATTTTTAGATTCATCCATGTTGCTGTACATGTCAGGAGCCCCTGGGTGGTGCAGATGGTTAACACGCTTGGTTGATAACTGAAAGGTTGGAGGTTCACATCCACCCAGAGGCACCTTGGAAGAAAGGCCTGACAATTTATTTCTGAAAAATCAGCCATTGAAAACCCGATGGAGCACAGTTCTACTCTGATACCCATGGGGCTGCCATGACTTAGAATCCCCTCGATGGCTACTGGTTAGTACTGCTGGTTCCAGTACCTTGGAAACTCTGTGCATATCTGAGCTAATTTATCACATTTTAGGAGTAGAGTGACTGCTCTAGGAGCTACCAGTAGTGGTCAGCATTTTCTAATCTAGGTTACACAGTGAGAGATTAAGGCCAGCCTCCCCTTCCTTCCTTCCAATTTTCCTTCCTCTTTCCATCAATACTTATTGATCACTGACTATGTTATGGAATGAATTGTGTCCCACCAAAATGTGTGTCAACTTGGCTAGGCCACGATTCTGGTCTTGTGTGCTTGTCTGCCATTTTGTCATCAGATGTGATTTTCCTGTGTTGTAAATCCTACCTCTGCTATAGGTCACTATGAGTCGGAATCGACTGGGTGGCAGTGGATTTGTTTTTTGGTTGATGATGTTAATGAGGCAATATTAGAGGCAGTTATGTTAATGAGGCAGGACTCAATATACAAGATATGTTTTGTCTTAAATCAATCTCTTTTGAGATACGAAAGAGAGAAGCAAGCAGAGAGACAGGGGGGCCTCATATCACCAGAAAACAAGACCCAGGAGAATAGTGCATCCTTTGGACCTGGGGTCCCTGCGCTAAGAAGCTCCTCGACTGGGGAAGATTGATGGCAAGGATCTTCCCTCAGAGCTGACAGAGAGAGTAAGCCTTCTTCTGGAGCTGGCACCCTGAATTTGGACTTTTAGCCTACTAGACTGTGAGAGTATAAATTTCTCTTTGTTACAGCCATCCACTTGTGGTATTCTGTTATAGCAGCACTAGATGACTGAGTCACTATATCTCAAACCCTGCTCTAGGCACTTGGGTACGTTAAAAAATAAGAACAGAAAAAGTTTCCTCCTATCATGAAGCTTGCCATATCTGTCAAGACACAGACAACAGAAAAATAAATGTCATAACATGTTAGTTGGTCATAAGTGCTATGAGGAAAATAAAACATGGAAGGTGGGGAATAGGGAATGCCAGAGTAGGAGCACTACAAAGATAGGGTGGTCCCAGAAGGTCTCACGAAGACAGGGACATTTGAGAAAACCAAAGTTCTAGATCAGAGGCTCCTACCAGTACTCTGGGTCTCCAGGGCAACATTGCTATCTAGAATATGATGTCTTGAACATAGACAGGTTATAAACAGCACAGAAGGAATGGAAGTCTCTTGGCATCCATTCTTGAACTTCCCCAAGCTTATACCTCCCTAGTGCTAGGTATTCGCCCTGGTTCATTTGAGTTGATAGTGTTTGGTTCTGGTCACTGAACTTAGAAAATGTGGAGAAATAGGAGGAGATCAAGAAAACATACATGTTCAAAGTGAAGGAAAATCAAGCTTAGGAAGAAATCTCAGCAGATTTTTGACGTTAGATGGCTTGTCCAGGGCTTGCCAATTTTTCTTGTGAATGTCATCTTACCGTAGAGTTAAGTATTCAGTGATTGACAATGGTGAGGATTCTGACAAATAAGTATGAAATTATGTGGAGGTGGGGTAACGAAACAAATTTGACAGTGAATTGCTATAAGGCTAGATGGAAAGGAGATGTGTAGTTGGTTGCTACTAAGATAGTATTCTGGTAAACTTCTAGCTACTCCCCTTAACATTCCTAAAAAACCTGTTATTCTTTGATCACCCTCTCCCTCTGGTCTTTGAGCATTTTAATGGCAACAATTCCATCTTTCCCTCTCTCCATAAACACACACACACACACACACACACACACACGTAGGCATCTATAAGGTTGAATTTTAACGTCCACCAGTCAAGTGTAATTAACCTGTTGAAATCTTATGTTCCAAGGACAGAGAACTAGACTAGATGCCTAGTTGTTGTTTTTGTTGTGTGCTGTCAGGTCGATTCTGACTCATAGCGATCCTATAGGACAGAGTAGAATTGCCCCCATAAGGTTTCCAAGGCTGTAATCTTTATGGAAGCAGACTGCCACATCTTTCTCTCTCAGAGCAGCTGGTGGTTTCAAACCACCAACCTTTTGGTTAGCAGCCAAACACTTAAACATTGCACCACCGGTGCTCCTTAGATGCCTAGTGAAAGCTATGAAAATGTTGAATGTTGGACGTTGTAGCATTCTCATATGTTGTTAACTTCAGAGCATCCAGAAACTATGACAGATGATTAAAATCATGGGTTTAGGAGTCAGACAGGTTTGAGGTCAAGCTCTGCCTTTACCCATGATCATAACACTACTAAATGACAATCTGTAAAGTAGGGATTGTAAAGCACCTACTTTGTAAGGTGAAGACTGAATGAGAAAACAGACTGAATCCAACAGTGTATGCAAAAGGGAACAAATACATTATGACCAAGTTTGGTTTGATCTAATATGGTTTAATGTTGGAAAAATATAAAAATGATATTCACTGTATTAAAGGTTTAAGGAGAAAAACTATGTAACCATTGCAATTGACTCATAAAAATTCTTGTATAAAATTCAACGCCCATTGATGATTTTAAAAACAAAAACAAACAACAACAACAACAAAAACTTTAGTAAACTAGGAGTAGATGATGTCTTAGGCTGGTTCTCTAGAGAAGCAAAACCAGTGAAGCATATAAATTATACAGAGGGAGATTTATATCAAGGAAACAGCTCACAAGATTGTAGAGGCTAGAATGTCCCAAGTCCATGGATCAGGATAGAGGCCTCTCCTAATTCATGCAGCCGCAGAAGCTGGTGAACCCAAGATTGGCAGGTTGGAGAGCAGGGCTCCCGCTCACAGGCTGTGAAGGTCAACAAATTCCAAGATTGGCAGGCAAGACTGCAAGATTTCTCCTGATTCACGTAGCTGCAGGGGCTGGTGAACCCAAGATCAGCAAGTCGGGGAGAAGACTCTTGCTTGCAGGCTGTGAAGATCGATGAATCCCAAGATCAACAGGTAAGCTGCTAGCTGAAGTCCCAAGAACCAGAAGTGAGATGACAAGAGGCAGCCACTGGAACTGGAGCAAGCCAAAAACCTTGTCAAGGTGAGCAGCAAGGAAGTAGATGGCAGAGGCTGGAGAGATGAAGGCTGAGGGGGCAGTGAGCTGCCACAGACCCTGCGCCCGCTGGTACCACTCAGCAGATTCCATGAGAGGGGTAATCACATATCACATTTCAGTAGGGAAGTGATCACAACATTATACAACTGCCAAAACACAGAGAATCATGGCCTAGTCAAGTTGACATACAATCTTAACCATCGCAGATGAGCACTCCTTAACCTGATAAAGAATTGTTGTTGTTAGTTGCCATGAAGTTGATTCTTACTCATGGCAACCCCGTGTGTGCAGAGTAGAGTATCCCCGTAGAGTTTTCTAGGCCATCTAGCAAAAAATACAACGAACAATATACATTATTTTTAATAGTAAAATATTAGAAGTATTTAAAATCAAGAGTAAAACAAGGATAACCCACCATTGTAGCTTTAATTTAACATTGTATAGGGAGTCTTAACCATTATAACAGGAAAAGAAAAGAAAAAATAGTCATTCTATATAAACAGTATGATTCTCTACGTATAAGACCCAAAAGAAACTGCAGATGATTTTTTTTTGCTTTAAAAGTATTTATTTGTTGGAAAAGGTAAACAAATAAGCAATATGATACAGAAGAGTAGAGGTTCTCAAAGCATGGCCCATGGCCCCTGGAGGTCCCCAAGGTCCTTTAAGGAGATTGTGAGTCAAGAGTATTTTACAGATGAATTATTAATCTTAATAAAGCTTAGTTAATATCAAACAGATTTATATTCACCAATGAGTTAGAAAGCATAATTAAAAATATAATTTACAAGGTGTGTCTTTTTCCAATATCCAACATTAATAGATATAATAAAAATTGCACAAGTCCTTTATGGAGAAAATTTTAAAACTTTATTAAAAGACATTAGAGGAAAGCTAATTAAGTGGAGAAATATACCACATACATTTACTGGAAGCCTCGATAGCATAGAAATATCACTTATCTGCAGGTTGCTCTGTTTCAGTGAGTTCAGTCACAGCTTGGAGGAACTTGACAACCTGGTTTTCTAATGCATAGAAGGTGGTTAAGGCCCACAAATAAGGCAGATTCACCTGAAGGAGAATAAAGTGTGTGTTGGCGATAGAGTGGATAACTTGGCTTATCAGATGTCAAAACTTACTGTAAACTTATGGTTTTATTCTGTACTACTGGTCAGTTTGTACACACACACACATAGACAAATTGACAGGTGGTACAGGATAGAGAGCTCAGAAGCAGATCCATACAAAACACATATGGTGACTTACTATAAAAAAAGTTGACTTAGCACAATGGTGGGCATGTAATGGACTATTGAAGTATTATATGCTGGGACGATTGGCTATACATAAGGAAGAAATACATTTGGATCTGTACTTCTTAACATACACAAAAATAAATTTCCAGGTAGATTTAAGACGCAAATGTGAAAGGCAGAAGTTAACTTTGAGAAAAAAATTTTGGACACTATCCTTTATACCTTATGATAGGAAAGGGTTTCTTATGCAAGACACAAGAAATGCTAACCATAAAATGAGTAAATTCAAGTTATATTAATTCAAGTTCATAACAGTGAAGAACAGTTGTTCATTAAAAGATACCAAGAAGGGTATTTGGAAAGAGAAGCCACAAACTTGGAGAAGATATTTGCAACACATATCCCTGGTAAAAGATAAGCATCTACTTAATATAAAGAACTTTTACAAATGTATTTAAGCAAAAGATAAGCAAACTAGCAAAAATGGCCAAAATAAAGAAAAGGCATAACATTTAAGAGGAAACACTAATGGAAAATAAACATGAAAAAATGAGCAATTTCATTAGTAATAAGTGAAATGGAAATTAAGACTATAATAAGATATCATTTAATATCCACCAGGCTGGCAAAATTAAGATGCCTTACAATTTCAAGTATGGGTGCGGTTGAGGTTCAGTGGGAATCCTAGTACATCCTGGGAGGTGGTGTAAATTTGAAGAACCACTTTGGAAAACAAGCTAGCACTACCTTTAACACCAAATAAATTCAGATCCTACAACTGAATAATCTACTTCTAGGTACAAACCAAGGAGCCCTGATGGTGCAATGGTTAATTGCTTGGCTGTGAACCAAAAGGTTAGCGGTTCAAACCCATCAGCAGCTCTGCAGGAGAAAAGACCTGGTGATCTGTTCCCAAGAAGGAAAATTACAGCCAAGGAACCCTATGGGGTAATTCTCCTCTGTCGTAGAGGGCTGCTATGATTCGGAATTGACTGGACGGCACACAACAACAAGAAGAAAGTACAAACCCTGGGGAAACGTTTGCAAGATATACATGAACGTTTCTACTTAATTAATTGTTATAGCAAAAAAAGTTAGAAACAACTCAAATATCCATTGATAGGTGAATGAATAAACAAATTGTGTTATATCAACACAGTGGCATATAACTCAACCATTAAAATTAATGAACCAAAACTGCATCGAACAGATGGATAAATCTTAAAAAAATAATATAGTACCATTTTTATAAATTTGAGAAGCACACAATACAAAACACTATTGTGTTTAGAGATACATACCTAGTAGGTAAAATTATTTTATAAAGGAAGTGGACAATAAAACCTAAATTCTGGCAGGTGGTTACCTTTGAGGGATAGGATGGATTGGG
Organism: Trichechus manatus latirostris; assembly: GCF_000243295.1. Lineage (NCBI taxonomy): Eukaryota > Metazoa > Chordata > Mammalia > Sirenia > Trichechidae > Trichechus > Trichechus manatus. Next base: position 31,548,300 of record NW_004443943.1, read on the forward strand.
GGTGGAGGGGAGACACAGGTAGCTTCAATAGAATAGTTAAGTTTCTACTTCTTAACTTTGGTGGTAGGAGCACAGATATTCATCTAATTTGCTTCATAAATTAAACTTATGTTGTTCTTGTTACTGCTGTCTACCATGAAGTTGATTCCAACTCATAGCGGTCCTATATGACAGAGTAGAACTTCCCCATAGGGTTTCCTAGGCTGTAATTTTTATGGGAGCTAATGGCCAGGTCTTTTTTTCTACAGAGCTGCTGAGTGGGTTCGAACTGTCGACCTTTCGGTTAGCAGCCAAACGCTTAACCACTGTGCCACCGGGGCTCCTTACATATATATGTTTATAAGTATCAAATATTACAGGATTTTTAAAAAGCCTGAAACAGCACTGGATGAAGTTGTAGAGCTAAAAGCACTCAGCTTCTTATCTTCCATTTAATAGCTGAACGACAGCAACAACAAAATAGCTGTCACTTTTATAGCTAAAAGTAGTTTTCAAAATATGATCATTATTTTTGGTGCTTCCTCTTATATTAAAATGGAAGATGGAGCTGTTGAGGGGCCTATCACATCTCCTGGAAGATAGGCCCTGACAGTAGACACTGTTTTTCCTGTCTGCCATTCCAGTTGCTTGTCGTCTCTGGCAAAGGTTGCTTTGTCTCTCCACTCACCATATCTGTGGGGAATGGATGACGGACCTGCCCAAAGCTCACAAAATAAATGTTATTCTGAGCCACAGGAAGGGAAAAAAAAAATGTTTTCTAAGAACAATTTGTATGAAATATTATTAATCTTGAGAACTGCCTCGGGGGGAGAGATGTATTTAAACTGATTTGACTCTTGGAATCCTGAGAGCTGTGTTCTCATTTGGAGGACAGCGTTTTCAACAGTGACTTTGATGTAGTGCAAAAAACTCCATTATGTCTCACTTAAAGATTACGTTTTGCTTGTTCTTCCATGCTAGTGATATTTTCTCTTGCCACTTCGGGTAATTATCAAGGTTATTTGTTATAGTAATGGAGGGGATTTTTTTGAGGGAGCCGTCTGCTTCTTCTGCTGGTCTCTGCGTGAAATGGTTGTACTGCTGCAGTGCGTGTGGCGGACTGAGGATCCATCACACGGCCGTCATTAGTGGACTGTTAAGAAGGTCCTACCTTAGATACCCATTACCGTCGAGTCAATTCCGACTCATAGCGACCTTATAGGACAGAGTAGAACTGCCCCATAGGGTTTCCAGGGAGTGGCTGGTGGATCCGAACTGCCAACCTTTTGGTTAACGCTGAGCTCTTAACCACTGTACCACCAGGGCTCCAATTAGGTAGTCAATCAGATAGGCAGACCTATTTAACTGATTCACAAGACCCCGAGAGGCAATCAAGGAATAGGAAGGCAGTTTCCTACTTCCTGATGGGGTCAGGCAGACAGATTAGGAGTCTTCTCTGCATATTCAAGGATAAGAAAGCAGATCAGTTAACCAAAAAGTATGGTTAGATTAGCCAGTCAGCAAAGGTTTGCCAGACAGTATGCCATAGTGGTTATAGCATAGGCTTTTTAACTGCACGGACCAGTTTAAAAAAGGGGCTGGGGAGGCAGTTGTCGGATTTACTGTTTTTATGTTATTGCTACTATCGGGACCAGAACTACAGTGATAGTAAATGTGAGAAGTTCTAGCACATAGAATGCCGCTTACTTAATAATGCTGTACTTTAAAATGCCATGGTCTTCCTGAAGTTTCATTGGTTCTACAGGATGAAAGCTTCTAGGCTTCACTCCTCATCTCCTTAAACTTTATTCCCTCTTTCCTTGGATCTAGGCATGTGACTGTTTCCTACATGAAATTATGAGTTCCCTGGTTTGCAGGAGTTGCACTGGGGCCATTTTTTATAATCCTTGCAATGCTCGGTAAAAACTTCATTAGTCAAAGCACAATAAACCAAACTCCATGACCTGGCCTCTCTCATGAAGTGTCTGCTGGCTATTGTAGCCTAGAGAATGCCTCCCTTTCTCTGGGCCTAGTGTCCATGTGATACAGTTTTACAGTGGTTATATCTTGTATATGGTAAGGAATGTTTTGGCTGAAAGTGACAGTATACCAACTCAAACTGGCATAAGCCAAAAGGGAATTTGTTGGTTAACATAGCTGTGACATTCAAGGGAAATTTTGGCTTCAAGTGTGGTTGGATTCAAGAGCTCAATCCATGTCAGTGGTGCTTGATTTTTCTGTGTCTTTCAGCTCTTCTTTCTTCTGGGGTTGTCTGTCTTCTCAAGCCAACTTTCCCCTAAGGGTGGTAAGATGGCTGCCAGCAACTCTAACCCTCTGTCCTAGTCTCTCAGTAACCCCAATGGAAAGAGGGCTCCTTCCTCTAGCAGAAGTCTTGGGATTTTCTCTAATTGCCTCCAAATGTGCACATGTCCACCACTAAACCAATCACCAATGCCTTTGGAGTTGACTTAGTCCTGGATTAAATGCTGACCTGGATGTCAGGCTAGGGGTGGTGGACAACGCCACCCAAATCTTATTAAATAGGTGGAGAAGTAGTAGTCCCATACCTCAAGATGTGGGAATGAGCACAGAGCATGAAAACAATGAATATCAAACAAGCTAACCAAATCTTCAATGGCTATCCCTTGCTGTCAGGATAAACTACAAGCCTGGCAACATAGAATGGTATCCTTTTCACAATTTGTATCATAGATGCTTCTCTCTCTTTCATTCTCTATGCAAACCCTTTACCCCAACGGTGAGCGCTCAAATGCACATTGCGGACAGGCAGATAATACAAATAGGGACGATTTGGAACTCTGGTAAATTGGAGTGTTCATGTCCTGCCTAAAGGCATTCAAATTCATTAAAAATGCTGTTTTAGCATTTTTGTTTTAAAAATAAAGAACCCCCCCTTATCAAAAATATACCACCCCAGACAAGCAACAAAAACTGGATTTGGCTCATGAGTCACAAGACTGGGACTCCCACACACACCTCTCCCCCCTCAAAATGACACCTGACCTTCACCATCACCCCATGCACCTTATATTGTATTGTCCTGCCATGCTGCCATTGTACAACAGATAGTTTTCTGTCCTCCCTGAAGCTCTGCCACTGTACATATCACTCAGTCAGAAAGAATCTCCCTTCCTTGTGTGAACTCCCGTGATACTCACCTCCACCTCTCCTGGCCCCAGCATATGTTGTATAACGCTGTAATAATTATTACAAGCGTCATACTCTCCCAAAGAGATCATAAACTTCTGATGTACAGGGCTCATATCTCAGACATCTACATTCCCAAGATGATTGTGCAAAGCCCTGCCATTGCTAGATTTTCAGATAATACCCATTCATTGGTGCTTGACCCATCAGCATGTATGCATGCTAAAATTAAATCAACCTATCAACTGAATGAATATCCCTTTTGTGCTATTATACAGAGTTCAAGCACTCTTTTTCCCCCATATGAACTCTCGCACATTCCCATTTTAATAATAAATAATTCTAAGAACTATTAATTATAATAATGTTCCCTGAGATGGGATGATTTTGGTTGACTCACTTGACACATCCATAAACACCGACTGGAAGATATAAAATGCGTTTTTGTGGTTTTGCTCTTACGAATGTTAGAACTATCCAGTTTTTATTTGGCTGGTTTTTCATGGTGGCCCTGATCTGCTTCAGAGATGGCAGTTAAAGAAGAGAAAGTTGGGAGAGACATTTTACAAGCTAACTAGTTCCAGCCCCATGTTTACAAGCTACTAGTGCCAGCAAACAAACAAATAAAAAATACTCCTTAATTTCATTAATAAGGATAATATAAATATATCCTGATTGTCAAGAGACGACTTCTTAAGGGTTTTACCCAGAAAACCATTTTGGGACATAGTGAGAAACTGGAGAAAGGATACTGCAGGTATGGTTATGATTAAGTTGACTGAAAATAGACTGGGTAAGCAAAAAATGATAGTTGCCACCTCTGAGTGTCTTTTTGAAACATGGAGCTTTTAAAAGAATTTCTAAGATACTGTGCTTATCTTTATGGTTGTGATAAAAAGACTTCAGAAGAAACAGGACAAAAATGAGATAGAGAGGTTGATGGGAAGATAGTTCAAGGGTAGGCTTTTTTTTTTTTTTTTTGGTATGTTTTTTGTTTGTTTTTATTGTGGAGAATATACACAGCAAAACATATACCAAATCAACATTTTCTACATGTAGAAAACAGTGACATTGATTACATTCTTCATATTGTGCAGCCATTCTCACCCTCCTTTTCCAATTTGTTCCTCCCCTATTGACATAAAGCCACTGCCCCCCTAAGCTTCCTATCTAACATTTCCAGTTGCTGTTAACAGTTTGATCCCATATAGTAAGTTCTTTAAAAGAGCACAGTGCTCACGGCAGACATTCTTTACTACTTAAGCTATACAGGTAGTCCCCGACTTACAACGTATTTGAGTTACAACGAACTGCTTTTAAGACCTTCTGGTTTTGTTTTGTTTTTTGTTTGTTTGTACATCTTATGGTTAGTAAAATGTACTACATAGAATGTTGCAGCTTATAGTTTGCTGATGTTATCATTCTCATGCCAACCCCTAAAGATAAAGATCAGATTTATAAAGATACTGATAATAAAAAGCAATAATAATGAAAACTAAAAAAGAAAAATTAAGGTATTTGACTTATGTCAGAAACAACTTATGACATCAGAACAGAACCCTGTTGTAAGTCAGGGACCACCTGTACTGTTGTTTGGTTTAAAGAAGGCTTCAGGGGATATTTTTGGTTTCGGGGTTAAAGATGATTATCAGGCAGTAATTTTGGGAGTTATTCATCCTTACTGGCTCCAGAAAGTCTGGATTCCATAAGAATTGAAATTCTATTCTACATTTCCTGTCTTTTGATCAGGATTCTTCTTTAGAATCTTTGATCAAAATGTTCACTAATAGTAGCTGGGCATCTAGTTCTTCTGGTCTCATGGCAAAGGAGGCAGTTGGTCATGGAGGCAGTCAACCACACATTCCAGTTGGCCCTCCTATTCCTGAATCTTCTTCTTCTGTTGCTCCAGATGATTAGAGACCAATTGTTATACCTTGGAGGCCATCTGCAAGCTTTTAAGACCCTAGACACTATGCAGCAAACTAGGAGGTAGAACAGAAGTGCTAAAAACAATATTAGAGAGTTCTGGCAAAATGGCACTCTAGGCAGAAGCACCATGCCGTCCCTCCACAGCAAAGATCCGAAAAACTAAGCCAAACAGAGAATACAACAATCCCGAAACCCTAAAACATCAAATGAAGAGATAAAGAACTCAGCCAAGCACCAAAT
>NW_004443943.1:31560374-31590030 GCF_000243295.1 Trichechus manatus latirostris
AAAAAAAAAAAAAAGAAAAAAACAATATTAGACCAATTAGCTGGAATGTCCAATGAGACTATGAGGGAGTGGTGTGTTTTTAATATACTCCCTCTTCCACTAAACAATGACACATGTTCTGCCTACGCATCCCCCCCACCCACATTTAAAAAATATGTGTGTGTGTGTGTGTGTGTGTGTGTGTGTGTGTGTGTGTGTACACAAAAAGCCTGCGCCCACCCTTCGGCTCACTCGTGATAGATGAACTTGGCAATGCCTCTGGGTGAACTCTTCCTGTAAACTCTCCTGTTCAGTGAAACATTGTTCTGGAGTTCTCACCAGTCTCAAATCAAAGGAGCAAAAGTGAAATCCGACCGGGTAGATAAATGGGTCTATTTGTTTTCATTTTGGTTAATGCTTTCATTTTTTTTTTTTTTTTTAAATCACAGTGTGTAAACAAGGGCTGGAAATAGAAACACATATGCAGATTTGTTTTAATCCCCCAATTCCTGTCTCCTTCTGGCTGCTGTTCCTGAAATTGCTTGGCCCATAACAGTGGCTGCCTCTAAGCTCCCAGCCAGTGGAAAGGGAGCAGAGAGTCCCCAGTGTTGGTTGGAGAAAGGAAAACTGTGATTGTGGGGCCACCTTTCTGAGTTAGGAAAACAGCTCCTGGCCTTCCCTTCTTTGGCGCTGATGGATTGAGTCATTGTCTTTGGCAGTGCAGCTTTTTTGTGCCTGGGGCTGTGACAGAAAGCTGTTTGAATCAGAGGCTCTGTACCAAGCCATTTTGGCAATTCTGTATTTTCAGCATTTTAGTCAATGCAACGAATAAGAGAAATTGTAATTGGTGCTGCTTTTCTATAAATCATGCTACAGAGAGTGAGCACATCCAAATGATGGGTCCAATAGGAACATGTCTCTTTTGCCTGGGGATAGTGGTAGGGGTTGGGAAAATCAGTTCGAGGCATCTTGGTGTTTGCTGAGCAATGCAAGTGAGTTATAAGTTTTCTGGAAAAATCATTAACTGCATGGGAAGAGACAAATAGCAAGAAATTATCAAACCATAAACCCAGTTGGAAATGGGACGGCAAGCTTACACGCAAGTAGTTCTAATGTGCTTACCCATGCAGACAAGGAGATGAGAAAGGTACCTCAGGAAGAAGCCAGCCTCCCCTTCCCTAGCCTAATTATTTTTATCTTTGTAATTTGACTCTGTCATGGAAACACTGTCAGCATTTAGTATTCTTTGTGCAACAACATGGAATCAAAAAGCAAAACAAAATGGCAGGGATGGACTTCAGTATCTATTTGTGATATGTACTCCAGATGTGTTATGCAACAGCACAAAACTGAACTCTGGGTGAGAGGAGATTGAATGCACCTTTGTGCAACTTTGTGGGAGATTCTGCTGGTTTTCCACAAAGGGCTAAACACACTTTTCTGTTTTTATGTCCACCAAAGTAGCTAGGAGTCTATTTGACTTTTGCATTTCACTGGTCTTTGAATATGGAATGTCAACACTGGAGGATTATGTGGCCACTTTCACAGTCAAAGATGTAAGTCTGTCAGGGTTATTGGCTTCAGACGGTACTCCTGCATTGATCTCTTGGGACTTCCTAGCCCTGAAACATAAAGTCTTTATGAAATAGGGATGGAACAGGGGCAGGGGAAATGGAAAAGAAGACTCAGGCCTTTGCCTGACCCTTGTCTTTGCTGTTATGTGCTTGAAGGAACGTAAGTTTTACATTGTGTAAGTTTTACATTGTTTGCCCAAGGGAGCTCCAGAAATTCGATTACCTACTCATTCCCCCCAAAACAGTCGTTGGACTAGAACTTCCACTTCAGTCACTCTTTTAGAAAAGAGGCGGCAAAGGAGGGAAATGTCTGTGTGCACGCCCACTGCCTGCTTAAGAATTAAACAGAGGCATTTTCTGGAGGAGAGTTTTCAGATGGAATATATAACAAAACGGCCCGTGTGCCTGGTAAGTAACGTTCTTAGCTATTGTAGAGTCAGAAACCTCTGCTTTGTGAGTGCAATGATTTTACAGTTTTTGTATTTTCTTCGTTTATTTCCCTCTTAGATTTCTATAGCAAGTTCTTTTTGAAAATGCTGGCCTCTAACAGCTGTATTGAGGAGAATAAGGAAAGGATTGTGTCTTATTTTTCAATTTCATCTCCATCAGTGCTGGGGCCAGAGAAAAAGCTAGAAACAAACTCAAACGAAAAAGGATCCTGCCATCAACAGGGATTTTCCTCTAGAGAGCTTTTCTTCCCCCTGCTCAAACCTTGGAGAGGTTTGTGTTTTGTTTGCTTGTGGAGGCAATTCCCTTACAAAAGAAAGGGCTTTTAGTTTTGTTGACGTCTCTCCCTGAGAGTGGTTGTTGGTTACACTTTAAAAACCACAGGTTCTTCTGAGCAAGTTCAGCAGGTGGAAGGAACGTGGGAATGCCTGGACTGATAGCTGGGGGCTCTCCTTTGAGCAGGAAGACATTTACGGGGCACTTAATGTTATGTGGCTGTTGGCTTGCCCTGTTAGCTTTCTCTTAAGTTTTTTCTAAGGAGTAGCAATTTTTAAACCTTAGCAAGACTTCTCATTGTTGTTGTGTGCTGTTGAGTTGATTCCAACTCATAGCGACCCTACAGGACAGAGTACAGCTGCCTCATACGTAGGGTTTCTAGGCTGTAATCTTTACAGCTGCACATCGCCAGTCTTTCTCCCGCAGAGCCACTGGTGTGTTCCAACCGCCAGCCTTTCAGTTAGCAGCTGAGCGCTTCAGCTGTTGCACCGCCAGCCAGACCACCTGATCTGAAATCCTTGGCTCGTGTGTTTCTGAGACCAGCAAAATCATCCTCTCTCAGGTCCGTCTTTGGAGAAATTGGAGTGGCTGTAGATTAGGAGTTTTAGATCTCACTCCAGCGAGCCTGGTATTCTCTGGCTTCAGAACATGAACCAATTTTTTATTTTTTTTGTAAATATCACCTGTTTTCTTCTCACCCGTTAGGCTTTAAGCTTTTCCTGGGTGGCTGTATTCTATTTCTGCAGTATCGTGGGCACTTAGCAGAGTACACAGAAGGTCATTTATAAAGATTTGACAAGTGCCTGATATGTCTTTATAATTTCCTCTCTTCTCAGTCTCATAAAATAAAAAAACCTGGGGAAGAATAAGTTAACGTATACAACTCTTGACACTCAGCATTCCTCTCTGGGATTTACATTGCAGTAAATAACACCCCTTTCCACAGACCCAAAACCCTGGAGTCCTTCTTGAGTAGTCTCTTTCTCTCAAACCCCACAACCAATACAGCAGCAAATCTTGTCACTTTTGCCTTCAAAATAGACCCCAAATCTGACCAGTTCTCACGTTCTCCTCCACTATTCAGTAGATGAAGCCCAATATCTCAAAATGATTCATGACTCCTTTTTTTCCCCACAGACCCTACAGCCATCCCATTACAAAACCCTATCTGCCTTACCTCCAGAACATTTCTTGAATTTCTTCGCCTCCACAGTTCCACTACTAGCACGCTAGCCCGAGCCAACGTGCTCTTCCTTGTACCACCAAAGTCCCGTCTTCTCTGGTCTCGCTGCTTCCACGTCTCTTACCTCACCATTTATCTCCACAGAGCAGTCAGTGATGTTTAGAACCTAAATCAGATCATGGCAGCCCCTCTTCAAACACCTCAGGAGATTTCCATCGTGCCTAGAATGAAACCAAGATTCTTCCTGGGCCACGCGTGCCGTTCACACGATCTTGTCCCTGATTTTTTTCTCCGACCTTATCTTCCAGTGCGTCACCCCCTCGCTCCCTCTGCTCCAGTCACACTGGCCTGGCATGTTCCCCAGACATGCCAAGAAAGCTTGCATTTGAGGACCTTTGCCCTTGCTATTTATTCTCTCATCCTAGGTCTCTGTTCCCTCAGATGTTCGCAACACCTGCTCTTTCCTCACATTCGGGTCTCTGCTCAAATGTCAGCTCCTCAGAGAGGTCTACCCTGACTGCCAGATCAAAAATAGCAGCCTTGTCATGCTCCTGCCCCCTTACCCAGCTTTAATTTTCTTTTTAGCAGCTACTTCTGCAGGACTATATATATATAACCTGGGTGGTGCAAACGGTTAATGTGCTCAGCTGCTAACTGAAAAGTTGAAGGTTTGAATCCACCCAGAGGTGCCTCAGAAGAAAGGCCTGGCAATCAAACTTTCAAAAACTCAGCCATTGAAAACCCTACAGAGGAGCATTGTTCTACTCTGACACACATGGGGCCACCATGAGTTGGAATCGACTCCATGGCAACTGGTTTGGTGATACATATTTGTAGGTGTGTATCTATCAGGGTAGTGAAAATGGTTAAGCCCTGGACTTCTACCAAAAAGTTGGCCATTCACACCCACCCAGAGGTACCTCACAAGATAGGCCTGGCAATCTGCTTCTGAAAGGTCACAGCCTGGAAAACCCTATAGAGCAGTTGTACTCTATACACATGGAGTCACCATGAGTCAGAATTGACTTGATAGTAACAAACAGCAGTCTGTCTGTCTGTCCATCTTTGATCCGTTCATCCATCCATCCATCTATCCGTTGATCTATATAAAATATTAGTTTCCTAGAGCTGCCCTAAAAAATTACCACAAACTTGGATGACTTAAAACAACAGAAATTTATTCTCTCAGAGTTCTAGAGGTTAGAAGTCCAAAATCAAGGAATCTTCTAGGCCATGCCACTAGAAAGCCTCTAAGGGAAGATCCTTCCTTGCCTCTTCCAGCTTCTTGTAGCCCTGTGCGTTCCTTGGCTTGTGGCAGCATTACCCCAGTCTCTGCCTCCATCTTCACATGGCCATCTTATCTCACAGGGTCTGCCATTGTGTCCTTTATCCTCTTCTTAGGACACCGGTCATATTAGTATAGGGCCCATCCTAATGACTTCATATTAACTAATTGTATCTGTAACAATCCCATTTCCAAATAAAGTCATAAAATAAGGTTCTGAGAAGGACATGAATGTTGGGGAACACTATCCAACCCAGTAGTCCTGGTGGCACAGTGGTTAAAGCGCTCGACTTCTAACTGGAGGGTTGGTGGTTCAAAACCAGCAGTGGCTCCCTCCGCAGGAGACAGATGTGGCATTCTGCTTCTGTAGAGATTTACAGCCTTGGCAACCCTGTGGGGTCACTGTGAGTCAGAATCGACTCGACGGCGGTGGTTTTGGTTTTGGTTTATCCAACCCAGTACAGCATATACATTTGCTTATTGCCCTTTTCCCCCACTACCATGTAAACTCTGAAGTCAAGGATTTTGTCTAGGGCAAGATCAGCAACCTGTGCTTTCCCAGCATTTATTCTCTGCTTTATCTCAGCACCTAGAACCACACCTGGCTCATAGAATGTGCTCACTGAATGACTGAATGAATATGTAGTTGAACAAGTGAATGAAATATAGTCATGGATGACTCAAAAAAAATCTTACAAAATAATAGTTTCAGTCTGCCAGACGTTTTCATTTTCTTAGGCACCATGCTAATTGCTAACCTTGCCGTGGCCCGTTAAGGTGGGTAATATTAGCAGCACCCCACTTCCCACCCCAGTGATGCTCCCAAGCTCACACAACAGCCTCGTTCAGAAGCTCCTCGTTTCCATGTTGTAACTTTTGGTTGGTGTGATGTTTACATGCATGGACTATGGAATTAGATTGCTTGATTTGAATCCTCACTCCACAGTTACTCTGTGTATTTGGACAAGTTACTTAGTCTTCAAAGCCTCATTTTCTCTTCTTTAAAATGAAGATAACCATAGCACCTCTATGGGGTAGTTGAGGGGATTAAATGGGATGCCGCAAACCACTTAACCTATTGTCTGACACATAATAAATACTTCTTAGGTGTTCGTTCTTATTGTTATTATGTGCTTTGGGCTCCCGGTGTTGGAAGACAGGCTTCAAGAAGTAGGTTAGAGGGATGTGAAACCAAGCCAGGTCTCACTCAGGATAAAATTCTTCTGTCAGAAGCCCTTTGTGGTACTGAGGATCAGTACTTTGGAGCAGGAGTCAGCAGACTTTTTCTGTAAAGGACTGGATAATAAATACTTTGCAGCCATATGGTCTCTATCACAACAGCTCCACTCTAAATAAATAAGCATGGCTGTGTTGCAGTCAAACTTTATTTACAAAAACAGGTGGATTGTAGTTTGCCAAACCCTGCTTTAGATAAATGGTACTGAACTCTGTCTGTACATTAACAATACTTATGCCCAGGCTCCATTCCCACAGATTCTTATTTAATTTTTTTCTGGGATGGCTCCCGGGCATCAGTATTGTCTAAAACTCCCAGGTGACTCTAACAGAGAGTTGGGAACCTCTGATTTGGATCATGAAAGCCAGAAACAGAGGAACCTTAGAGAATATGCCATTGTTCTGCCCTTTCCCAGACTCCCTTCTCATCCCATTTCAGAAACCTAGGATCAGCAGTATTTGAGGGCTCTGGGCAAGGGTTGGCCTGGCTGAGCTAAGTCCCCTTTGCTTAATGCACAGACCATATCACTTTTCTATCTAGAAGGAAGCCTAATTATCTGTGTAATAAACGCATTGTACTTTCAGAGAACATAATCCAGCTATCCTGGTGTGTTTTAGCTTGTTTGGTTTGTGTTCCAGCATTGGCAGTTGGACAGGACAGTTTTAAGTACAAACAGTCAACCTGTCTCCCTTGTCAAGGCCATTGCTTCTGTGATGGAGCTAGGAGTGGGTTCCCAGGAGCCAAATGGTCTCTGACTTAATATCAAGTCACTTGCCTCTAATGGATCCTAGAGGAAGTGTGTGATACTCCCTTTTCTAAGGAGCTCCAAGAATTCGACTGAACATTATGTACCTATGATGGGGATAGAGGCAGACTGAAGAAATGGGGATGATCTTAGACATAAATGTTAGGATTTTCTTAAGAATTATCTAGAATAAAGTTTCTCAATGTGTGGTTTCTTAGCATTTACATTGGAATCATCTGGAATCCTGTTAAAATGCAGATTTCTAGGCTTTATACTGAATCAGAATTTCTGGAAGTAGGGACTAGAATGTGCATTTTTAACAAGGTACCTGGATAGCTCCAAAATGTGAGAGATACTATTTTGGAGCAAGTCCTTCATCATGCTTATTTAAGACTGAGATGGAGGAATTTAAAGTTTTCCTCAAAGCCACCCAATTGGATCATGGTAGAGCTAGGGCTTGAATCTAGGTCTGTGTATCAGCTAGCTATTGCTGGGTAACAAACTCCTCCAGCACTTCGAGGCTTAAAACATTAAACATTAGCTATTGATCACAAGTCTGTGGGTCAGTTGGGTGAATTTTCTGGTCTCACCTAGGTTCACTCGTGTGTCTGTTGTCAGCTGTGGGTTGGCAGGAAGATCTGCTGATCTTGGCTGGCTGTGCGCTGGTCTAGGATGGCCTCTGTTCATTCTCCAGCAGGCTAGCATAGGTTTGTTCACCTAATAGTGACAGTATTCCAAAAGATTGGAATTATCCAAGGCTTCTTTAAGTGTTCAGCTCAGAACTAGGTCACTTTTCCTTCTACTGCATTCTGATGCCAAAATAAGTAACAAGGGCAACCTGGATTCAGAGGGTAAGGGAATAAATTCCAGCTCTGAAGGAAGGTCTTAGATACAGGGAAGCATGAAAAATTGAGGCCTCATTGAATCTACATGGGACTTTTCCACAACATTTGAGTACGTTTTGAAAATAGATAGATTTTTTTCTGCCAGCATTTACAAGTTTTTAGGGGGAATAAGTAGTGAATATCCTCTTGGGCTTTATTCCTAGAATTATTGCTCTTAGATGAGGAATCCAAAATCATGTATCTGAAGGGACTCAAGAACTCATCTGTTTAAACCCTCAGCTGACACTTTAATTTCCTGCTAATATCACCTTCATCAAAGTGTTCATCCTTCTTCTGCTCAAACATGTCCCTTAACTCCCTGGAGAAGTTTTTGCTTTGTGAAGAAACTCATTCTGGCCTCAGAGAGTTCTTACCATTAGAATACTATTTCTCACATCGAGCCAATGTTTGCTTCTGTCTAGGATTTAACCTTTTGGTCCTGCTTCTGTCCTCTGAGGCAGCACTGAATGTCTCATTGCCCTTGCACAGAACAAGCTTTCTCCACGTTTGAAAACAGCCACAAAGCTCCTTCCTCACTGGTCTGTTTTCTGTGCCAACCATCCCAAGTTTCTACAATTTTTCTCATAGGAAGTAGTTTTGAGCTCCCTCCTAATCCAGATGGTTCCCTTGAAAACATTATTTCTTGGTAGCAACCTAGTGTTTTGAAATGGAGCACTGGTTTTGGAATCAGATGCCCTGGAATTAGCTTTGGAATCTTGAGCAAGTTCATAACACCCATGGCACTTCCATGTCCTTCTCCAGGATGTGTGGATGGAAATAACCGTCAAACAGTATTTATTTTATGTCAGTTAAATTAGACAACATATATAGTAATGCCTGCCAGGGAGCAAACCCTCCATAGACATTAGTTTCTTTCCTTTCTTATTCTGCTAAAAGAATGTCTTTGCAGTACATATCATTTTTCTTTTAATATCTTGAGTTTGAATGAACTCTTAAATTTTATGACCAGACATTAATGCTGAAATCACTATCATATTTAAATGTCCATCTGGAAGTATGTTTCAGATTATAGTTCGTTTGGTAGGGATAGTAGTCTTCATTTCTTTCAAACTGAAGGCAGATATTATTGTTTTGATATTTAGAGATGGTAATTTAAATAAATGACCTAAAACCAAGAGATTTACATCCTTCCCACCTCTTTTAGATTCATGCCTTTGGGAAGGAAAAGCAAATCTGAACTTGGAAAATAGGACAAATTGGATGCAGTGAAAAGGCCAGGGAAGTAGGTGATAAAGTGGAAGAGAGGAGGATGTTAACAGTAGGATGTGATGTGAAACCACAGCCATTAAGGAAAGAGAAAACACAGGTAAAGACGGGAAAATGTGGGTCAGAACAAATAAAGTCAACTCACGGAGGAATACCAGCATTTATGTTTAAAGGGTACTGCTTAATATGAGATGTTGCTTAATCAGAAAGTATGAAAATGAATAGACTCTGATTGCAAAGGAAAATGGTCAAGAAAATAGGACTGTGGAGACAAAAGAATGGATTTTGCAAACTACTATGTAAATTGTTTATAAGATTGTTATATGTGACTGTTAGCTCAGAAAATACTCATCAGTATAAAACAGGCTAAAATGAATTGTGAAAATGATTTGTAAATAAAGAGGCTAGTTAAATTCAAGGTATAGTGTCATTCACGCATGGCGTACCTGAAGGAGCCATTATTCTTAGCAGGTTATAGTAAGTTGTTTTTCTCTTTAAAATCAAGCATCTAACAAAAGAGACAGCACAGTACAGTGAAACCAGCGTTGAATAGGAGTCAGGCCGACTGCTTTTGAATTTCAGCTTCACAGCTTACTGCTAGATGTGTGACTCTGGGCAGGTTGCTTAGGTTCTCTGAACTTTAGATTTCCCATGCATGAAAAGAACTGTCTAGGTTATCTCTAAGGCCACTCCCAGCTATTAAAGTTCATGATTTTCTGATTCTATGTTCTTGCTTGCCCAGTGCCAATTTCTGTGGAGGGAATCAAGAAGTATTTCAAATGGGATTCCTCTTATCCATGAGCTTCTAATCTATGTGAGGTGATAACCTGAGGTTTTGATGCAAGAGTGAATGAATAAATGGATGGATGCTTGGATGAATTAAATAAAAACAATTACAGTGCTAGGAGAGAAACCATGGAAGCAGCATCTGTCAAGAAATTAAACGACATATTGCATTGGGCAAATCTGCTGCGAAAGACCTCTTTAAAGTGTTAAAAAGCAAAGATGTCACTTTGAGGACTAAAATGTGCCTGACTCAAGCCATGGTGTTTTTCAATCTCCTCATATGTATGTGAAAGCTGGACAATAATAAGGAAGACCAAAGAAAAATTGACACCTTTGAATTATGGTGTTGGCAAAGAATATTGAATATACTATGGACTGCCAGAAGAACGAACAAATCTGTCTTGGAAGAAGTACTGCCAGAGTGCTCCTTAGATGCAAGGATGGTGAGACTTGGTCTCATGTACTTTAGACATGTTATCAGGAGGGACCATTCCCTGGAGAAGGACATCATGCTTGGTAGAGGGTCAGCGAAAACGAGGAAGACCCTCAAAGTGGTGGATTGACCCAGTGGCTGCGGGTAGGAAATGAGCATGGTGTCACCCATTTGACAGGGTAGAGACTACGGTATAAATCTGAGCCAGTTTCTGTATTTCCAGTGCAGGGAGACTACTCTGTGCTGTGCAGCAGGCATAGGATAGTATGCAGCAGGCCTCATAGGTACTTTTCATTCTCCAATGGGCCTTTAGGGGCACAGACCCTACAAGGGAAGTAGAAAATCATCTAGGATACATTTGGTGTATGAAAATTGGAGGCATAGTCAGGAGGGAAGTCTGAAGAGTCATACAAAAGTCATGGCAAAAATAAGCCTTGCTATGTTAGATGACAGGATCTGCTGGAATTTCTTCCTCACAAATATGGCGTCATCCAAGACTACATGTTTTCCTTCTTCTTCATTATAATTAAGGAGACTTCAGTAAAAACCCCGTCCGTAGGGTCTATCTTTATATCAAGCCCAGGATGGTAATTGTCATTGACATCAAGGATGACAGCAGTCCCCCCTTGTAGCTACCGTGACCAAAACACACTTCAGACAGTTAAATAAATCATCCCCAAGAATAGCACTTGGTCCCTAAGTGTGAATCACCCATTCCTGTCACTTTCTCTTCCTTCTCAAACATGGGCTCAGAAATGCACCCCTGAGAAATTAGATAGTGCCCGGTTACTACTACTGACTGCTCTAACTGGGATTGCAACAGAGGATCCCCTACAGAGTGGGAGAAAAATTGTAGAACAAAAAATAAAATTCATGAAAAAGACCAGACTTACTCGTCTGATAGAGACTGAGGAACCCCTGAGACTATGGCCCTAAGATACCCTTCTGAATTGGAACTGAAGCCATTCCCGGAGACCACCTTTCAGCCAAACCATAGACAGGACCATAAAATAAACAATAACACCTGAGAGGAAGGTGCTCCTTAGAACAATCAATTATATGAAATCTAAAGGGCAGCATTTGCCCAAAAGCAAAAATGAAAAGGCAGGAAGGGGTAGAAAATGAGGACGAAAGGAAACGGGGAACCTAGGACAGAAATGAGGACAGTGCTGACACATCGTGGGGAATTAAACCAATGTCATGGAACATTTTATATACACACTACACTAGCAAATGAGAAACTAATTTGCTCTGTAAACTTTCACCTAATGCACAATAAAAAATTAACAAACAAACAAATACAAAAACGCACCTCTGCTGGGCAGTGGTGAAGAGGAAATCTGATAGATGTAGCACATCTTTCTGGAGGGTCCATTTCACTTGCAGATTCTTGAAGAAATATAACTTTTATTCTAAGCACAGATATATTATGGAGTAGACTACAAAATATACGTGATTTCAAGGTGACAAGTAGAGACTTGAAAACATTTGCCTGTATGTCAGACTGCTTCAGGTCAAATCCCCAGATTTTTGGTGGAATGCTTTATTCCCTTCAACCGTGGAGATGCTTCCATGGAAAACATTGAGAAGCATTGCATCTTAAACCTTCTCCTTTTTTTTTTTTCTTTTGGTACTGTTTGTAGTGCACCCTTCCCTTCTCATCAACTTTTTATAATAATGAATTCTACGAATTTGTTTTTAAAAGTAGTTCTTCATTTTTGGTGTTGTAATCTTGCCTCTTTTGGGCTCCAAGGGGAGATGTTCTGAAATTTGATAAACAAGTATGTAACTTACCTACACTCATCTGCCTCTACCACCTTCACTGTCAGAGTTCATCGTTAAGTCATTTAATCCTCAGACCTGCACTCTTGTAGTGTCATCTCCTCTCCTTCCTCTTGAATCATTTAGATGACCTTGTCCAGATCCTTTTCTTCCTCTTCTCTCTCTCTTTAGATGTGGCAGTTAGACCTACGTAAAGTGCCCGGTGCCAAGTGAATTGTACTTTTGTAAGAGGATGAGATAATGTTTCTGTTTTATTTCCAGCATCTTCCCTAACGACGAGAATAGTTCACCTTTGTTAGCCACAATGTTTTGGGGGAACTTATCCTTCAGGCCAACTCCTACTCATCCATATGACTCAGCTCATGGCCCATTGCCCAACCCAGCTAACTGACTACTCCTTCCTTTGGGTTCTCCCTGCACTTCTTCTCTCCCTCCATTGGCAGGTGCCTCATTGTGTTGCACTTACCTGTTGACATTCCCTTATGGCTTTGAGTTATTGGATTGGGAACCTTGTGTTATTGATCATTGTATCATCACACCTTGTACTGGGTCTAGCACATGTTAGGGGCTCAATTAATAATAAATAAATAGGTAAGTGAAATGAATTGAGTAAATTGACTACAGGGAGCAAGTGAAAATAATTTTGAGATTCTTTTATGTCATTGGTGACATCAATGTCAAAGAAGAACAATGGAGCATCATATAGGGCATATGTTTTATAATCGAGAGTCCTAGAAATGGAATGAGAGGGACTTTAATATTAGGTTGCCAGGTAAAATACAGGATGCCCAGTTAAATTTGAATTTCAGATTTAAAAAAACACATTTTTTTAGTGTAAGTGTTTCCAAAATATTGGATGGGACATATTTATACTAAAAAATTATTTGTTGTTTATCTGAAATGCAAATTTAACTGGGCATCCTATATTTATATTAGCTAAATTGGGCAGCCCTACTTGAAGGTCAAATAGTTCACCATCTCCTTCAGTCAGTTGTATGTCTACACTAAAATTTGGGTCATAAATTGGCTGTATGGATCAAGATATTTCGTAACAGCCCAGCACTATGTTTTAAATTTTTGAATATGTTGCCAAATTTTGAAAATCACATCAGATTAAAAATTTCAGCTTCCCTTGAAAAATTGTCAAACTGTTCACACTGGATCAGCTTTCCTGTTTAGCTAAGGAACAGCTAAGCCCATTTTTAGATGGGGCATGAATTCTTCATTTTAAGATAGACACAGGATTCCCTGTTTCTCTACAGCATTGTAGTGAAATGTCATTTGCCAACCCTTATCATACTTGTACTGTGTTTTTCTTAGAATTGAGACGATAGTGAAACATTTCTTGAACTCATGTTCTCCATCGAAAGTTGGAAAACAAAAGTTAGCCCAAGAAAGCCAAGTGTTTCAATAAAAAAACGGGGAAAATTCTTCTTGGGTAAGCAAAGAAACTCCTATATGTGTTAAGTGCCACTAAAATGCATTTGTGTCTAAAGAACACAAATAACAATACTATTTTTCTTACACCTCCCCTATGGTACTCATCAGACTGCGAGCTTGAGGACATTCGAGTTCTCAGTCTCCACTAGAATATAAGATCCCTGAGAGCAGAGACTTGTTGTCTGTTTTGTTCACTGATGCATCCCAAGCCTAAAGAATGGTGTTTGGTTTTTAATAGGCATTTGATAAATATTTGTTAAATGAAGCAATGAAAGATATAAAAGCCTTGTGAGAGAGATGAGGCTTGTATGGCTAGAAATCTTTAAGAAGGGAAGAAAAATCTTGCCCTCTGCAAAAGAATGACATGGATAGGTGAAAAACTTGTTAGTTTGTTTTTAATTATGTTTATGGTGTAGATATTTTATATCTCCTACGAGCAGAGAAAGGGGGCATTGATGGCTTAGTGGTACAATTCTCGCCTTCCATGCAGAGACCCAGGTTCACTTCCTGGCCAGATGTACCTCATGCACAGCAACCACCCGTCTGTCAGTGGAGGCTTGTGTGTTGAGATCATGCTGAACAGGTTTCAGCAAAGCTTCCAGACTAAGGTGGACTGGGAGGAAATGCTTGACAATATACTTCTGAAGATCAACCAGTGATCACTGAGATGACGCAGGACCGGGCAGTGTTTCATTCCATTGTGTGTGGGGTCACCATGAGTAGAGGGGCTGGCTTGATGGCAGCTAACAACAACATTGCATTGCATTGGGCAAATATGCTGCAAAAAGACCTCTTTAAAGTGTTAAAAAGCAAAGATGTCGCTTTGAGGACTAAGGTGCGCCTGACCCAAGCCATGGTATTTTCAGTCACCTCATATGCATGCAAAAGCTGGAAAATGAATAAGAAGACTGAAGAAGAATTGATGCATTTGAGTTATGGTGTTGGCAAAGAATATTGAATATACCATGGACTGCCAGAAGAATGAACAAGTCTGTCTTGGGAGAAATACAGCCAGAGTGCTTCTTGGAAGTGAGGATGGCAAGACTTCATCTCACATACTTTGGACATGTTATCAGGAGAGATCAGTCCCTGGAGAAGGACATCATGCTTGGTAAAGTAGAGGGTCAGCAAAAAAAGAGGAAGACCCTCAAGGAGATGCGTTGACACAGTGACTACAACAGTTGACTCAGACATAACAGTGATTGTGAGGATGGTGTAGGACTGGGCAGGGTTTCATTCTGTTGTACATAGGGTCGCTATGAGGCGGAACCGGCTCAACGGCACCTAACAACAACAGCAACAACACGGGCAGAGGAAAATAGCAGTTGAGGACAGAAGCTCTTGGCTGTGTACCCAGAGTTTGTCCCCACCAGTGACCAAGAGAGGGGTTTCCTGAAGATTGTCTAAGTGTGGGACCATAGGCACATGTTGGAAATTACTCTCTTCTGCTGTGTGACCTCGGTTTCTCTCCTGCCTACCACAAATACTGCCACAACCCAGGGGATTCTCTCTGCAGACCTACATAGCCCAAACCAAGCCCTCCCATTTCCACCCTTGTAGCCTACAATGAAAGAGATACAGAGACCTTCTTATTTTGAGCTGGGCCTAGCCTCAGTCTATTTGGTAGACAGAAGCCCGTCATGAGCACAATTCAGCAGAATGTTGCTTAGACTTCATAGGTCTTGGGGAAAAAAAAAAAATCACAAGAGTTATACATTAAGTTTGAACTTGTCTACATAGAGAGCTTTTATATAAATGTGTTCCAAACCATTCCCCCCTTTACATGGGAGATATACGGGTTCCAGGGAACCTGGACTGAACACCAAAAGCTCCTGTAAAGTGTTTATTTTGTTGTATCTTCTCACTATGTCTGGTTAGCCCCACATAGTTGTTATGAATTCACATTTCCTCTAAGAAAGTATCATTGAGGTCCTGGTACAAAAACATGGGACAGAGAAAGGTAGATAGATGGAAATTTGGTTTTCAACCACAGACTCAAGTGTCTGTCCCTAAGTCAGACTTCTGGCCTGACAACTAAACGCCTGGGAGTAGAAACCACTAAGCAAGAGAGAGAGAGAAATGTAACAAGATCTGTAATTATTACCTCCCTCCAGGCTGCCTACCCCTGGGTGTGAGATGCCTGATCTGCCTAATGTTCTCATATTATTCTTTGAACTTAAGATTCCTAGGTACAACCTGTTCTTTTAGTGGAATATTCCATTGATTAAATTGCCACTTTAGTTCTTCAGCTATCAGGTGCTTTTTCCTGGCAGGCTGATGTAGTTAGGGAGCTAATAACTGAATCAATAAGGAAAAGAGCGTGTTCTTTCATATTTTCCAGCTGTTCTGATGATTCATTTAGGGTGCACTCTGTGTATGTTGCTACTGAGTATGTGCTTGTTAAGAGGTATGAGACCAAGACGTATGAGGACAGGGCAGGAGAGAATGTGGATTGTTCTCTGGTGCAGGCCCAGGAATGAAGTTCTTGAAGGGAGGAGCATCATGAAGTGGGATACAGAGGAGAATAGAGCCTCTAGTATGTCACTTCCTATAAACAAATGCTTTTAAAGATGTTTATTGTTTGGAAAACACTATGGGAATGTTGCGTGGAACACATTGAGTTGAAGCCATGCAGGATGATATAAACACCATATGAGCTAATACATTGTCTGTCCAAAGAAGGAGTCACCACTATCAATGATAATATGTATGAAATATTGTTTTGTGTACAACTTCATATTGCTTTGTCTAATTCCAGTTCCTTCATAAAAAAAAAATTGAAATTTTATTTTTTGGACTTTTCAAAGGTAGTTCAAGATATAAACATAGTATATACATTACAGTTAGAAAATTACTATTAGAAAGATAAGTAATAATAAAATATGGGCTGTGTTATTATTTAAATATAATATCCATTGTAAAAAAAATCTGAAAATGATAGGAAGTTTTAAAATATATGTAAGTTACCCTTAACCCCATAATTCAAAGATAGCCAATGCTAATATTTTGGCATATTTTCTTCTAATATGTTTCAAGTTTTTATAATAATCTAAACAAAATAGGTATCAATGTGTAAGTGTTTTGCAATATTTATAATTATATATATTTTTATATACCTTATTTTTTATAGTAGTTTTAGATTATGGAAAAACTTCTCAGAAAGTACTGAGAGTTCCCATATATTCCCTCTCCACTCCCTGCATGCACAGAATGTCTCCTACTATGAGTATATTGCATTAGTGTGGTACATTTGATAATGAACCAACAGTGATACATTATTATTAACCAAAGACCATAGTTTAGGGTTCCCTCTTTGTGTTGTACAGTTCTGTGGGTTTTGACAAATGAATAATATCATGTATCCACCATTACAGGGTCATGCAGAACAGGCATCTGTACTACATTTTTAAAAGAATAATATATCATGATCATCATCATATCATTAAATCTTGCAAAACATACTATTGAATGGCTGCCCATGTGCTTTATTTCCATTTGTATGTTAGAGTTTTATTTCTCTAATTATAAAAGCAATACAAGCTCATAATAATCTTTTAAAAATCTAGATAATCTAAAGAAGAATATAGCAACTATCCACAACTTACTTTGCAGGGGTTGCTAGTATTAATAGCATGGCATACATTGCAGGGCAGCATAATTGTCTGTATTTTTTGTCTTCCGAAATCTTTGTAACCCCAGCAGTTAGTTCAGCGCCTACTGTATAGTAGTTGCTCGTACATTTTCAGTGAATGAGTGGATACGTGAAGAAATGGATTAACAAATGCGTGAATAGAGAGGCTGCAAAGATCCAGCTTGTTATAGAGTAAAGTAACGTTTCAGGCTCAGCAACTTACTGTAGATTGAGAGACAAGGTAGCTAACTCAAGGCTCTTAATGAATAGGGGACTGCTTTTTCTGTTCATCTGAACCAGCCTCTAGGCAGAGAATTCAATTTAATTTTTTTCCCATCAGTCAAACTAAAGAGCTGAGAAAGCAAAACCAGAGACGGGGGAGAGAGGAGGCAGGAGGTGGAATAGGGCTTGGATGAGGAGATCAGCAGCTCATCTCTCTTTCTTTCAGTGTTAGGAAGAGCATGAGATGAAAGGAGCAGGGTTTCTTCCCAAGGTGGGCCCAGCAGTAGCTGAGGTAGATGGCATTCTGCCACTCCCAGGATCCTCTATGATGGAAACACTGATAATTCTCTCAGAGGACTGAGATCTCAGTACTGTCAATGTGACCCTGATGGGTTTTCCCTGGCCTGTCTCTAGAATTTGCAGCAGAGGAAGAAACAATCACGGCAGGATTTTCTTTGAAGGAATTTGAGGCTCCCTTTGGTATCATTGGAATCAGGGCTGACAGAGTGTCTGATAGCTCTGGCTTATGGAAGATTCCAACCAGAGTCTCTTCTATATTTAATTGGGAAAGATGTATCTTATCTTACATCCCAACATCCGTCTCTCAGACACCTGCCATGGGAAGGAGAGTGATCCATTTCCTAAAACCCTGCATAGAAAACTCATGCTTGCAGTAAAATATATGGATATATTCTTCCCAATGGGATGATTTGGTCCTCACAAACCCTCTCCTTCCTTCCACTTCCCAATATAAGTATACACTCAGATAGATATAGAAATGTCTGCAGATAAATGGAGAGATGGATGGTTGGATAGACAGAAAAAGAGAGATAGACAGACAACCTCCACCTGCCTTTTTGCCAACAGCAGTCATCATATATCTCCTTTTTTCTTAAAAGCTTCCCTATGAGCCAAGCTCAAGACCTTGACCATATTGACACCTTTGCCCTTATTGGCCACTCCATCCGGTAAAAGCTTCACCCACCTTCCCTCCTATCCACACCACATCTACTCTAAAGGCCTAGCTCAAGACATATTTCTCCAGGAAGACTGATTGTGTCATTTTGTACCCTTGTTACTCTTCCCTGACTATTAAATTCTAGAGCTCTTAGCCTTTACCTCATTTTTTCCTTATGACAAGGTATACGCGTGTGTATATTTGTCAGGCAGGGAGGGATTACCCTTTTTGCTTCCCAGAGAATGTGATGTGGTTCTGTGTGCTATATAGTTTAATGATGTAGAGCTAGTATTGTTTTATTCACTAAGTTGGTGGATAAAGGAAGGGACGAGGGGGCGATGGGGAACAGTACTGCCTACTTTTCCCGTGTATAAAGTTGGACACACGTAGTATTTAGTACTTACTCATGGAGTAAGAAGCCAGTTTGGATAAATACTGTGAGAGTTGGTATGGTATAGTAGAAACTTGTGATCAGACAGATCCAAATTGACATCCTGGTTCTCCACACAGTTGCTGGGCAGGCAAGTCACTTTGCAGCACCAGTCCTCAATATCTTCATCTATTAAATGGGAATACTAATGTAACTCCTTGACTATCTTACAGGTTACTTCAAGGATCAAGAGAAATTATATAACAATATACGTAAATATATGTTAGATAGATGGGTGGAATGGATGGATGGACAGATAGATAGGTAGTAAACTGTCAATTACTAAATAAGAAGATACCTTTATATGGTTTATGCATTGAAGTGGACCAAAGCTTTTCCAAGCCCCTCAAGGCTTTTTTTTTGAGATGATCAGAAGTTCACACAAAAAAATTATTTCTGCTTGAGTTGTAAGATTACAGACTTTATGAGTTGTAAGATTACAGACTTTAGGGATGGCAAAGGTACCTGTGTGTATGTTGGAGAACACATCCCTATAGGTGAGAAGTGCCTAGAGATGTGATCACAGAAAACTGCTTCACCTAGAACCATTTCTATAAGCTTGAGGGCCAGCTACTTCAAGTTTCCTCAACTTCCCTACCTGTAGAGATTTAAAGAAAAACATAAAACACGGTGGAATTCCCATTATAACCTATGCATCATGATTCAGTGGAAGGAGATGTGAGCCAGGCATCAGAAAACTTAAATCCTAGGTCCTTTGACTAAAACATAACTTCTCCAAGATTGAGTTTCATCAGCTGTGAAATAGGAGGTTTGCCTGGTCACTTGTTATGTGCTGGGCATTGTATAACTACTGATGCACAAAGATGAATAAGGCAAAATCCCTGCCCCCCTTATGGTTCACAGTCTAATGGGGGGAGAGAGAGATGGCATCCAATAATTGCTTAGTGTGAACGGTCTTCTGGAGGCAGACAGTAAATATAGTGGTGGGTCCATGGAGGGAGTGATTAACTCTGCCTGGATGGATCAGCAGATGCTTGAGAGCAAGGGTGGAAGTTGGTAATAACTGCCCTTCTTCCCTTTCTGGGTTATCCTGAGGCTCACATGTTGTGAAAAAGGCAACAGGGTGGAGTTATTATTATTCCATTAAAAGTCAGATTCAAATATTGCAGTTCCAGGCATATTTGTTCAATTGCAGATAAGCCCAATATTCCTAGTTAGTCTCTTAGAGGGATGCTGGCCTATCCCTAATGTGTTTAATGTGTTCCAAAAGGGCCAGGCTCTACTTCCATATAATAAGTGGATGTGGAATCTGACTCCATGAGCTATGCAGACGATTCTTTCTTTTTTTTTTGCAAGTCCTAGGGCTTGTTTAGATTTTTTTCCTTAGATCATGACTTACTATCCATCCTTCCTGCTTTTATCCATTATTTATTTATGAAACATATTTAGTGGACACGTTATACGTATTCAAGGAATATAAACACAATAACACAGACAAATCTGAAAGACTTGTCTGTGGCATAACCATAAATTGCCTCATGATAAGTGCTCAATGGGAATAAAATATGAGTGTAGTGAGTTGAGAAGGAAGATCAGTAGGCTGAGGTGGTCAGAAAAGGCTTTGTGAGGAAGCACTCTTGTTCGGCCCTCATGGATGGGTAGATTGTGCTGAAGTGTAAGAGCAGGGATATTTCTGGCTTTATCTTTGCCTGCTAGCAAAAACCCGAAAACCAAATCCACTACCGTCGAGTCAGTTCTGACTCAAAGTGACCCCATGGGGTTTCCAAGGCTATAAACCTGTACAGAAGCAGACTGCCACATCTTTCTCCCACGGAGCCACTAGTGGTTTTGAACCGCCAACCTTTCAGTTAGCAGTTAATCGCATACACTACGCCACCAGTGCCTCCTGGTAAACACAAAAACAAAACAGAACAGAACAGCAAAATAGTTGGCATTGAATGAATTCCAACTTGTGGGGGCCACGTGTGTGTCAGAGTACAACTGTGCTAGGGTTTTCAGTGGCTGATTTTTCAGAGGTAGATTGCCAGGCCTTTCTTCTGAGATACCTCTGAGTGTACTTGAAATGCCAAACTTTCAGTCTGCAGCTGAACACATTTATCATCTGCACCACCCAAAGACAAGGGGGTATAAATAACATGGTATCTTGGTGGCATTGGAGAGTCAACTCCATTTAGATTATGTATCAGAACAGTAAGGGATAAAACTGAAAAGAACACAATATTTCACATGTAATGTTGGCTCAAATATCAGCTGCTTAGTATATATATAAAGATGGAACATTATCTATATGTTCCAGCTTTCCTAAGAGCACAAAATTTGTGTTTTCCTTGTCTTCATATATATGAGAGTGCCTTACATGTAGGAGTTGTTCAATAAATACTTTTGAGTAAATGTTATTGAATTGATTTAAAGGTAGCTATAGAATTGGAAGAAATCAGGAGAAATAATTTTACTAAAGGCTTTAACCCCGAAGGAGAGAAGGATGGTCATCGGAAGTGGGTTTATACTCAGCTCAAAAACACCGGTTGGTTGGATATATATTGAGCACCTGTTTGGTGCTAAATGGCACTTGATAAGCACCGCACAGTCATAGTCATGCATTTTTATTTTTTATCTGGAGAGAATGGGTGCCTACTTGTGTGTGTTAGGCACTCTCGTATGTTGGGATGGTCTGCTTCCGGGGGAGGACACGTGCATTCCTTGATGTTTATAGTTCTTCTTGCTTTGTTGTTTTGCAGCTCTACAGCTCCATGGATTTTGGAAGACGGTGGCAACTCATGCATGAACGTATCACACCCAACAGATTTTACTGGTAAGCCCCATCCTCAGACTCACCACCCTCTGGGATAAAGAATTCTCAGAGAGCACAGCTCTTTGGGAAATACTGGACATCACCACTTGAAGACAAATGTGTCCTAGTCCCTTGTTACTAACAGTGTGGTCCCTGGATCATCTGCATTGCCTGGGAACTTGTTAGAAATGCAGAATCTCAGGTCCCATCCCAGACTTAATGCATTTAACATGATCCACAGATGATTCATGAGTACCTTAAAGTTTGAAAAGCTCTGGGCAAGAGAGCTCCATGAGAAGCGTCTTGATTAGGTGCTCTCAACTACGCACTAATCTTTCCTATTACGTGTATATGTAAGATACATACATGTAGGTATGTATATTATGTATCCTGTTACAGTCGAGTCGATTCTGATTCATAGCGACCCTATAGGACAGAGTAGAACTTCCCCATAGGGTTTCCAAGGATGGCTGGTGGATTTGAACTGCCGATCTTTTGGTTAGCAGCTGTAGTTTGCCATAGCTGTTAACCACTGTGCCACCAGGGCTCCATATTATGTATACCAAAAAAAAAAAAACAAACAAACCCCAAACCCGTTGCTATGGAGTCGATTCTGACCCATAGACCGGAGTAGAACTGTCCCATAGGGTTTCCAAGGAGCAGCTGCTGGATTTGAACTGCCACCCTTTTGGTTAGCACCATCAGGGCTCCGTATTATGTGTAGCTACCTTTAAATACATACCTACATGTATGTATATTACGTACCTGTTCTAAAAAGCTTAATTTTCCAAAATATACTCTGAAGAACACTAGTTCCACAAAATGCTTCTCCTTTCATAAAACTTTCCAGTGGTCAAATAAATTTAGTAATGATTGTACAACTTTAGCCCTCTTGGAGATTGACAATTTGCATCAGCCTATTAGAGTCTGAAGAATCCCTGTAGTGAAGTCTGCTGGACTTTAAGTCACTGACTCGTAAACTTATTTCACTACAGAATCCTTTTCTCATGTCACACCTGATAAATCCTTAAGAACTTCTGCTGAGCATATTTTGGAAAACCTTTTACAAAGAGGGAATACATGTTTCAAATGGAAAATAATCCCTTCCCCCAACCAGCAAATGTTTTCATTCCCTGGTGTTCCTTTATACATGCATAGTATTTTTACCTTGTTTCTAACAAGTTTACAATAATGTTGCCTTTTACACATCCCTACTATAACTTGAAAATGCTTCTTATGTCATTTCAGTAGAGGTGATGGACGAAGGAATAGAGATTGGGAGGAGTACCCCAAAGGAACTAGAATATGCTTAATTAAAAAATGAACACAGAAACAACAGTGTTTAAAAGTAGTACCTATTCTATGTCTCTTTTTAAATACTTTGGTTCAGTTCCCTTAAAAAGGCATAGGATAGCCATTTGCGTCTTATACAAGATAGGGGTGTATGTGTTGGGGACACTATTAGTGCTTTGTACATATACACATTCACACCAACATCTTTGGATATAACAGCTTCACCTGCTCCCCTCTACATCCACAAAACTCTGCCCGGAATTTAGAAATGATGATTGCCTAAGCTTACTGTGAAGAAAAAAAAAAAAAAAACCCTGTGTTTTATTGTACACAGTTCAGAGTAGCTGAGAGAGAGAAGGGAGTTGGAAGTACTGCTCTCTCTTCATTATCTGGAATATCCCCAGTATTTTTTGCTCCTTTCAGCTCAGCTGTTGGACTTAAGATTTTTGATAGACTAAGGCAGGAAAAGGAAATATGGTTTCTATGATATTCCAGCTATGTAACTACAGCCTTTTGCTCAGATGAGTGTACCTATTTCTCAGTGTGCCATCACTCAGAAGTCTCGGGAGAAAAAAAAAAGCCCTCTGCTATTTCTAGAACAAACTCTTGAGATGGTCAGGCAGTCAGCCAGCTAGGAAGTCAAGTTGATGGAGAAGGGAAGTATAGTAGGCTGGATAAGCCTTGTCGTCATTTCTGAAGGAAATTAAATTAGGTGGATGAGGGGCAGCATTTTCCCATCTTTTGCAAAGAGCTAGAAGAGAATGTTCCAGCTGCTGTTGCCCATGCCCCTTCCTTTGTGTAGCAGACAGAATAAATCGCCAGGCCCTAATAATTGTGTTTCGTCTTTCCTCCCATCTTTGCTTCTTTCATATATGCCCCTGTGGGGAAACATAAAAGTTAGTGCCCGGGCTGGCTAGCCAAGTGGTAGCTGAAAATTCCATTTTTGTAATTATCATTTCTCTGTTTCCGATGTATAATTGCTGTGATTATTCTTTAAGGTGTCATAGGAGTCATAGAGAAAGAGCTCATGTTACACAGACCTTTTTCCCGATGACAGAATCCAAAGCTGTCTATAGCTGTAAACCACCTGTGGTTGTACACAGCCTGTATAGGTTAAGAGTGGAAATATTAACTTGAGAAAAGACAGCGTACTCTTTTCTCTGGTAATAGAGCTGCCTTAGTTACCTAGTGCTGCTATAATAGAAATACCACAAGTGGATGGCCTTAACAAAGAGAAGTTTATTCTCTCACAGTCCAGTAGGCTAGAAGTCCGAATTCAGGACGCGGGCTCCAGGGGAAGGCTTTCTCTGTCTGTCAGCTCTGGAGGAAGATCCTTGTTATCAATCTTCCGTTGGTCTGGGAGCATCTCAGCACAGGAACCTCAGGTCCAAAGGACACACTCTGCTCCTGGCACTGCTTTCTTGGTGGTATGAGGTCCCCATGTCTCTCTTCTGGCTTCTCTCTCTTTTACATCTCAAAAGAGATTGGAATAAGACACCATCTAATCTTGTAGATCTCTTCAATATAAATGTCACTAATCCATCTCATTACGTCAGTGATAGGATTCACAACACATAGGGAAATCACATCAGATGACAAAATGGTACACAATCATACAATACTGGGAATCATGACCTAGCCAAGTTGACAGATATTTTTGGAGGACACAGTTCAATCTATGACAAGAGCACAGCTTTGGCTGAGACACTGTGGTTTCCTCATGTATATAATGGGAACAGGATTTTCCTTGTCAACTGTATGCCTAGGGTTATTGAGAGGCCCATATGTGGTCCAGTGGACACTTGGCAATTGTAATTTCACTTCCCCATTTCAGATTTATAATTTGTGATTTTATATTCAAGTCTTTTTTTTCTATTTTATTGTGCTTTATGTGAAAGTTTACAGCACAAATTAATTTCTCATTCAAAAACTTATACACAGATTGTTTTGTGACATTGTTTGCAATCCCCACAATGAGTCAGCTCTCTCCCTCTGTACACCCTGGGTTCCCCATGTCCATTCATCGTTTTCCTGTCCCTTCTTGCCTTCTTGTCTTTGCTTTTGGGCAGGTGGGCTGGTGTTTGCCCATTTGGTCTCATATACGTGACTGAACCTAGAAGTATGTTCCTCACATGTTACTGTTTGTTTTATAAAACCAGAAACCAAACCCGTTGCCGTCAACTCTGACTCATAGTGACCCTATAGGACAGAGTAGAACTGCCCCGTAGAGTTTCTAGGGAGAAGCTAGTGGATTCAAACTGCTGACCTTTTGGGTAGCAGCCGAACTCTTAACCACTGTGCCACCAGGGCTTCATTTGTTTTATAGGCCTATCTAATCTTTGGCGTAAAGGTGGACTTCGGGCAAGTCTTTAATTAACATGTCTGTTGGCAGCTCTGAAAACCATGGCACGTAAGTGATTTGTCATTTTGCTGGGGCACAAATATGAATCTTGTATATGGTGAGGCTGGTATGCCCGTGAGCATCTGACCACAAATGAATGAGTCTAATTTACTGTCAGGCATCCACCTCGCTACCTGACTTTATTGTTCTCTACTCTCTGTTGAGTCATAACTCTTATGAAGTGGTAAAAAGAAAAAAACAACAACAAAAACAATGCCAAAACTACTTCTTTGGGAGAGATGGTGCAAAGTGAAGTGGTATTGAGGACCGTGGGGGAATATTGGAGAAAACAGTCATGTTAAAGACAAGAGACTGAACTGAAAGATGATGTTACAAAGACATTTTACATGAGGTAGGTAGACAACTAGAGTGAACGTGTGATTCAGAAGAAAGCTTGCCCAAATATTGTTAGTTTTAATTTGGAGATTTGCGAATGCCCTTCCCATATCCTTCATGAATATCAGCTTTCATGTCCCAGGCCACCTTCAGTTGATGGAAAGTGACAACCTAGAGAGGGATTCATAGGGAAGAACACTGTGATCCAGAAGTGATTTCTGCCAAGGGTGCGGGAAGACGAATGACCTGCATGCACGCCTCACGTTTGCTCTGTCTTCTGCGGCGATGATGGTTGTGATGGCTGTGGAAGTGTGTTGGAAATTGTGAAGGACTATCATTATTATCCATTTCCTCACTAGTGCCCCACCACAGCCTGGGAGTTAGGCAGGCAGACATGAGGATAATCTTATCTATCATCAATAATAAAAGTTTAATCTCAAAATAAAACTATCCTTAAGAATTCCAGATGTTCAAACTCCATCAAGAGAAGTCATTTAAGAATCTTACACTGGGGGGTGACTCAGTCATCAAATTCATGCCCAAAGACCAAAACGCTCTTTTATTATATGTGGCCCTTTCTCCATCTGATACCTGTTTATCAGGAACATCACCAGACCCGTCTAATGCCCTCCATTCATCACCCTGACTGATTTAGAAATTATAATTTGCAGGGTGAGCACAAAGTGGAATAAGTGTCCTAACAGATTCCTTTCATTCTCCCTAGTCTCCACGTGGACAGAACTTGCATGGGGGAAAAATTTTTTTTTCCTTTTAAATACTATCCTTCTGAGCTGCAAATGAATGGTATTTCTTCCCTTCCCTTGGGAGATATTTAACAGTCAGGAACATTGTTTTCTCTCTACATCGAGTGTGAATACTTGTGGTTCACAGCTTTGCCTCTGTGGCCTATCACTCTCCGTAGGTGTTGACCGTCTTTCCACATCTTTTTAAATGAGGCCACAGCCGTTCTAGGCCTCCCTGAGTTCTCGGTGTCACTCACTGGCCTCTAAGTATCTTGTCTTGATGGCAATGGCTTGTATAGTATTACAGCAGAGGGAAAGAATGTCTCCAATGTCTCCTCTTTACTATTCTCCCTTTATTCTCTTTATTTTTATCTTTCCTGAAAGATCAGGTTTCCTTTGTTCCCCTTTCTTGCCACCACTGTAGGAAAGTGTTCTGATAAAGTAATACACCCTAAGATGTCAGGACTTAAGCTCGTAACCCCTTTCTCGGGTATTTGGAATGCAACATGGATTGGTTTTGAGAGTTAAAAATCCGTTAAGAAGTCAACTCATATCATCGTAGTTCTACTTTAAGGGGTACATGGAGATGGTCCCCTGAAGACTACTCTCTTGAGCTGCTATCATACGCAGCTGTAGACTGAAAAGTGGATGATGTACAAGGATAGACAGGATGGATTCTAGGTCACTATTGCACTTTGCTTAAGGTCAGCTACATGCAGTATCTACCTAGTAATGGCTGTGGCAGCAACTTCTCGTCTGTTCTTCCAGAAAGGTCATAATGGAAAGTAGGAAGAATGGATAAGCAAAGCATGTCTTTCTTGGTGTGTGTAGACAGGAGATCTTAGGAAAAAAACCTTTTAAAAGAGAAAGGGGTAAGATGGTTATGCATTTGGTCTTTGATACACAGCCTAAATGTGTTACGTGTGAATTTGTATAATTTGCTTTTCCCTCTTAATGTTCTATTTTAACCATTTTATGTTAGTATAAAATATTTATAACCATCATTTTTAATTGTCTATATAACACTTCCTTATGTAAAGATACATACTTTATTAATCTGCTTTATTTTTATTAGACATTTAAAATTTTCGTATTTTTCATTGTTATAAGTAATAATTCCATTTATATTTTATGCATATTTACTTAACATCATCTAGGATTGTTTTCTTGGACTGGTGTCCTAGGTAGCCCAAATAAAAACTTGATTGTTTTTTTCCCCAATTCAGCCTAGTGTCACATTTACACCAAATCAAAACCAAACTTAATGCCATTGAGTTGATTCCGACTCATAGCGACCCTACAGGACAGAGTAGAATTGCCCCATAGGGTTTCCAAGGAGCGGCTGGTGGATTCGAACTGCTGACCTTTTGATTAACAGCCAAACTGTTAAATCCTGTGCCACCAGGGCCATCAAAGCATTTTTCGGAGTAATGTAGCTTTTTATGGAATATTTTGTCGTTGGGAGTGGCAAAGAAAGCTTACATTATATCACACAAAGCAAGTCTTCCTAAAGCTCCTCTGTCCATATCTGTTTCTCCAAAGTCCTGATCATCAGAGTAGTTACTTTACTACCTCCTCCTTTTCTTTTCATGAGCTCTATACTATTCTCAGTTGCCGAGTTTTTCTTTTCACTGTCCATCCCCTTCCACAGCTTCCCCTCCTCCTACACCTTCTTCCTTAAGTACACCTACTCCTCACTTACAGACTACCTCATTATCCGACATTTCTCGTTTATGACAGTAGTAAAAAATCTACTTAAATCACCTTAAAGCCAGGTAAGGACCCATGTGTTTTGAGTGGGAGAAGTCTTCCTCCTGAGCCCCAAGTCCTTGATCCGTCCCATCCCACCCCTCTCCTCAGTCTTGGATGTGAGTAAAGTTAAAAGAGAAACGGAAGAATAAAGGCCAGATGCTGGGGCCTTGGTCCATTAATCTGCAGGCATGCATGTGCTCCAGGCATCGCAAAATCCCTGCCACCTGCAAGCTGGTGGTTCCCTGCCATCAGAGCGGAGCTGTGGCTTTGGGCCGCAAGTCTGCGTAAAGGCGGCAGAGGGTCGCAGGCAGAACTCCTGGCGGTCACTTCTCCACAGACCTAGCCAGAGACCGCAGTTTGTGCACTAGGGGGCTCTGGGGCCACCAGGAGGTGATCCCAGGTAGGTGGGCCTTTCCATCTAGAACAACAACTCTGCGTGGGTCGGGGTATAGCGGGACTCCTCCTGGCTGCAAATCCTGACCCAATCAGCTCTGCCTGTGGTCTGAAATGACACAAGCCGACTTACTGAAAGTACAGAAGTCACTGCAGCTGCAGATGGTGGCTGCAGTGGGGACAGGAGCCCCAGGGCCGCCTCCAAAATGACTCCTGGAGCCTGAGGAGCGTTTGCTTTCTGAAGTTTGGCAGAGCGTTGATTTCGCTGATTTTCGCACAATGATAATTTAAGAAAAACGACCGGATCTTTGGAACCTAACCATGTGGATAAGTGAGGAGTGGGTGTATACCTTTTCTTATAGTGATCTACCCTCTCTCATTTAGCCCTCCAGCGATCACCCCCACCCCCAGCAAAACAGTGCAATATTCCTTAAGGTGCATGTTCCTTAGAACATGGCAGAAGGAGAATTGGTAATAGTTAGGACTTAATATTTCAGTTTGATCACTGCTAGAAGGGGAACTATTACATTCAAATTAATACATCAAATACGTACATGACCCAAGGTCGAGAAGGGAGAGTACTGCCATGTCATGGGGTAGTTAACCAATGTCATAAAACAATATATGTACTAACTGTTTAATGAGAAGCTAGTTTCTTCTGTAAACCTTCATCTAAAGTACAATTTAAAAAAAATGAAATGTGGAAGAGTAGATAAAATAAATACATACACAGATAATATTATTACATCAAATAATATATACATTTCAAATACCTTTAATACCTATTGTCAAACTATTATCAAAATTGTGTGCTGTTAGATATTCCTATCTATGACATATGACAGTGTCAGTCACCTCGTAGTTAATATTTACTTCCTCCTTGTGACTGGCAGCCTCTAAGATGATTCCTGCCTCCTGGAAACTGTGACATTGTGTAGTCCCCTCCCTTTGAGTGTGGGCTGGGTTTAGAGACTTGCTTCTGGTGAACAGAATGTGGCAGAGGTGATGAGACATCAGTTCTTAAATTAGGTTACAAAAAGACTGCGGCTTTCATCTCAGGCGTGTTCTCTTGCATCCTTGTTCAAAACCAGCTGCCATGGGAAGACCTATGTCCCAAGGCCTCCAGCCAACAGCCAGTGAGGAACTGAGGGCCTCAGTCCAATTACTTACAAGGAACTGGATCCTAACAACAATCACGAATGAGCGCAGTAGACCCTTCTCCATCAAGTCTTCAGATGAAACCGCAGTCCCAGCTGACATTTTGATTGCAGTGTTGTGAGAGTCCTTGAGACAGAAGCACTGGGCTGGGCTCTTCCCAGATTTCTGATCCACAGAAATAGTGAGATAATTAATATTTGTTGTTTTCAGCAGCTAACTTTTTTTTTTTTTAATATTTTATTGTACTTCAGGTGAAGGCTTACAGAACAAATAGTTTCTCATGAAACA
>NW_004443943.1:31608466-31632187 GCF_000243295.1 Trichechus manatus latirostris
GACACCGTCCATTTCTGAAATCTTGTTGTTTATCTTTTGGGTTTCTAATTGTTGTCTTTGTATAATTTCTAGTTGTGAATTTATTTTGGCATTTTGCTCCTGCATTATTTTCCTGAATTCTTCCAATTTTTTGTCTGTATTTTCCATGAGTTTGTCTATTTTTTCCTCATGTGTGTCAGCTTTTTGCCTCAGGTCTTGGAGAATTCTGAGTATCAGAGATTTGAATTCCCTATCAGGCAGTTCTAGTGCATTTTCTTCCACTGTAAAGTCATCTGGTGTTTTAATTTGGACACCTACTGGAAACATCCTGTCCTGTTTTTGTAAATGTTTTGATATTGTCTGCTGCCTTCAGGGCATTCAGTAGTTACTTTTCTCGTTTATTGTAGATTTGTTTGTTTCGTCCCTTTTTTTTTTTAATTTAGATTTTACTATGTCTGAGCAGGCGGACTGTGTGTTCTTTGTTTGCTCATCTGTGGGCACAATGCTTTTCGTCTCCTTCTCCAATTAGCAGGGTCACTCACTCAGATATGGTACTGCAGGGCAGGTCTAGCTGAAGAGGAGTTACTGGGACGGGTTGTTTCTGGCACTTACTACAGCCACCAGGGCAGGTCTGTAATCAGTGCAGGGCAGGTTCCAGTAGGCCGTGCCTGTGCTGCTTGGTGGTGTGATGTTAAGCGCACGGTGCAGGTAGGCAGGATGTAGTGGGGAGATTGTTATGTGTGGAGCTAAGATGGATATGGGAGAGAGGAGAGAGGGACAAGAGCCAAAAACATACAAACAAACAACAAAGAATGCTAGGGCAGCTTGCCGTTGGAGTGGAGAGATGAGAGACTATGAAATGGAGAAAAACAGAAAGGGGAAGAGGAAGAAAAGAAAAGAAAAGTATGAATAAATAAAAATCGGAAAGGTTAAAGAACCGCAAAGTTACCAGGGATCCCACTGGTGCAGCTATGAGGTCTAGGGAAGTCGCTCTCAGGTGTTGTAGTGCAGCCTGGCTAGAAGGCGTAGAGGTATACAACGCCAGGTATTTAGGGAATAGAAAGAGAAGGAAGATATAGAGAGATGAGAAACTGAGTAATGAAGAAAGACAAAAAGGGAAAAAGAGGGAAAGCAAAACAAAACAAGTTAAAAAAAAAGAACAAGAAAAGTGTCCAAAGAAAACAGAAAAAAAAAAAAAAAGCAACGAAAAAAGAAATGTCGTCAGGAATCCCTCTGCACGTCTGTGCAAGCTGAGGTGGGGTAGTTTCCTTGACACACAGCACTGCCTGGCCAGAAAGGGCTCCCAACTCAAGAAAAGGGAAAGAAAAGAAACAAACAATTCAAAACAAACAAACGAACAAAAGCCCCGGAATCCCACCAGCGCGGCAGCCCAGACCAGGAAGCAGCTCCACACTTGAATGGAGCTCCACAGCCCCTCAGGAAGAAGCAAAGGTGGCGCACGGAGCCAGGTATTTGAGCGAAAGGAGGGGGAGTTGTTGAGAGGTAAGGAAGAAATCAAAAGCAGCAGGAAAAAAAAGCAACACCAGCAGCCAACAAATGGCACTCAGAGCCAGCCCATTCAGGTGTGTGGAATCCAAGCAGCTGGTGTATTGCAGACAAGAGATTGTGGCCGCGGGAAGCAGAGGAGGACGAGTGGGGGTGAAGAAGGGTGGGGGGTGGGAAAGCGTATGTCGCAAATTACCGGTTATTTTGTCTCCCGCTGGAAGCTCCGTGAAGCTGCTTTCTTGTACCCCCGTTTGCTAGTCTCTGATAGGAGTCCAACATGGCGGATCCGCGCTGCGTTAGCTGGTAGGGGACCTCTGCATGAATCGCTCCTCGCTCTCCATTCTCTGTCAGTTTTCTCACTCCATTTGGTGCTTGGCTGAGTTCTTTATCTCTTCATTTGATGTTTTAGGGTTTCAGGATTGTTGTTTTCTCTGTTCGGCTTAGTTTTTCGGATCTTTGCTGTGGAGGGACGGCGTGGTGCTTCTGCCTAGAGCGCCATTTTGCTGGAAGTCTCCTGTTTTGTTGTGTTTTTAAATGCTGTTGAAAGCATACACACAAATCATACTCCAACTCAACAACTTCCACATGTACAATTCAGTGACATTGATTACATTCTTCAAGCTGTGCAACCATGCTTACCCTCTTTTTCCAAATTGTTCTTCACCCATTAACATGAACTCCCTGCCCCCTAAGCTTCCTGTCTGACCTTTCAAATTGCTGTTGCCAGTTTAATCTTGTATAGATAGTTCTTTAAAAGAGCACAATGCCCAAGGTAGACACTATTTACTAAATAAGCTAATTTATTGTTTGGCTTAAAGAAGACTTCAGGGGATATTTTTGGTTTAAGGTTTAAAGAATGTCTCAGGGCAACAGTTTTGGGGTTCATCAAACCTCAATGGCTCCAGAAAGTCTGGATTCCATGAGAATTTGGATTTCTGTTTCTCAGCCCCCTCCCACCGCCACCCCCCCCATTTATCTGTATTCTTCTGTAGAATCTTTGAACAAAGTGTTCAGTAATGGTAGCTGGGCACTATCCATTTCTTCTGGTCTCATGGCAAAGGAGATAGTTGTTCATGGAGACAATTAGGCACACATTCCACTTCCTCCTCCTATTTCTGTCTCTCCCTCTTACTCTGCTTGTCCAGGGGAATAGAGGCCAATTGTTGTACCTTGGATGGCCACTTGCAAGCTTTTAAGACCCCAGGCACTACGCAGCAAACTAGGAGGTAGAACAGAAGCACTAAAAGTGATTATTAGGTCAGTTACCTGGGATGTCCCATGACCATGACTCTTGTGGGGTGTTTGGGATTTAAGCAGGAGAAGAGCTCTGCCCTTAATAGCAGTGTGACCTTGGACAGCTCACCCAACCTTTGTGAACCTGACTTTTTTATTTTTTATCTATATACTGGGAATGATAACAGTACACATTTCTAAGGATGTCATAAACATCAAATGAGGCAGTGCACACAAAGCACTCAACACAGTGCCTGGCCAGGAATGATATTACAAATATGTGATAACTGGTAAAGCATGGTCACGGGGCAGTTGGAACACATGTTCTTCCACTCAGAAAGGACCAGCTGGCATGGCTTGCCACTACCTCCTGGCTGGTTTTTAGACTTCTCAGCCTGGTACACAGTAAGTGCTTAGTAAATATGGTCTATAAAATTAATAATAAAGCAGCTTATGAGAGGAGAAGTGGAAGAAATGAACGTTATCATTAACTTGGTTGCAAATGGCACTTAGAAGCTCTGGAATTAAAGCAAGTCTGAAGGTGTCTGAATAGCTTTTATTTGTTTCCCCACATTCAAATCCCCTTGCCTAATAGTTAAGAGTTCCTATTTCTGACCCGTCTTTCCAGTTACCAACATATGACTTATTATTATACTTATTAGCACTACTATTTTTAGAGAAAAGTATTCTGGCTTAATGTTAATAAACTTTAAAAGAAGGTAAACTAAAGATGGTGTTGCATCAGAGCATGTGTGCTTTAACAGATGTGATGCAAATGTTGAG
Organism: Trichechus manatus latirostris; assembly: GCF_000243295.1. Lineage (NCBI taxonomy): Eukaryota > Metazoa > Chordata > Mammalia > Sirenia > Trichechidae > Trichechus > Trichechus manatus. The sequence continues at coordinate 31,611,968 of NW_004443943.1, forward strand.
ACAAATCCATGAAGATTTTCCAAGGGACCACAGCCAGAAATGGGAAGTACCAAAAGAAGGTTAGAGAAAGTGTTAATGGTTGCTTAGAGGATGAAGAACTCAGGTTAGCCTGGTTTTATCAGGGAAGGCTTCTTGAAGGACATGGGATTGAAGAATCTTGAAGTGTGGGTTGAGTTGGCAAGTAAGAAAGGGAGAGAGGTCTTCCTAGACAGAAAAATTGGAACAAAGCTGTGGTCATGGTATGTTTGGAGAGCAGTTAGTAGACTGGCGAGAATAGGATTTCTCACTTGGCACTTTTGACATTAGGGGCTGGTGAATTGTCCTGTGCACTGTAGGATGTTTAGCATCCTTAGCCTCTGTGTGCTAAATACCTCCAGCACCCCTCCAATTATAACAAGCAAAAATATCTCGAGACATTGCCAAATGTCCCCTGAGTGGCAAAATTGCCCCCTTGTCCCCATTGAGAACCACTGTGCTTTGGGTTAAGGAGCAATGAGAAATAAAGCTAGAAATGTCCACTAGATTCAGTTGTGAAGGAACTCGAATGGCAGGTAAGTGGTTTGGACTTGTCTCTGTGGGTAATGGAGGACATTCATCTTTTGTGCAGAGGAATGGCGTGGTATTCATCTTTTATGAAGATTTATTAGCATATGACACTTTCTTTAAGATGCTCAAGTGCATTTCTGTGCAACTCTCTGTCAATAGATAAGTTACTGATTATTATCATGACAGATGCAAATCTTCTGAGGTACCTTGGTCCTGAATTCCATTCTCTAACAAAAAAATGGATTTGTAGACTTTTTAAAAGTATGTACTTAATATATGTTTTAAAAACATGTTTTTGTTTACACTTTATTTGATACAACAGTATTAAAAGTTTTTATTAAACTAAGATTTTAATCATCTTAACACCTTATTCTTTCTTACACTCTTCTAATTTTTGTGCACATACAAGTAATTGTTACACATGCACTCATCTAATTTTTTATACATGAAATTAAAAGTTATAGGCAGATTAAATGCCCATTATATATGTCCTCATTCCCACTTAAACCTAACTTAGACAATTTTCTGTATGTGGGCATGATAGTCATAAAAATTCTTTTGGTGGTGGCTGAATATTCCACTGACTTAATATACCCTTGTCTACAGTGGGAAGGACCCTGAAAGATTAGCTGCCCTAGTGATTTCCCCAGTGGTAGTCTTGGAAGCTCCATGGGAGTTCTGATAAATATTTCAGGGACTACATGGAGCCCAGAGAAGCCTGTGGGATTCTTAGTTCCCAGGTCCTTGGCCCCCATTTTTGCTTCATTTAGAGCAACTGAGCTTCTTAGTTAGTTTTATGTATTAGGCTTCTGCATAAAATTTCTTTTGAAGATAGGAGACCATTCATTGAAGAAATAAATAAGAAAGTTTAGAAAATCATTAATCTAGACTAGTCTCTTTATTTTATACAAGCCATACCCTAGTGGAACAGTCTCCAGGTTATCTTTCCTCAGTGCTTACACCACCCTTAAATTGCCAATCCCATAGTGTAGACACTGCTTGGATGCTTAAAATCTTTGCCAAACTACCTAAGCCATTGTATTAGTGAAGACACTACTCGGTGACCCATTGCTATATCAATGGGCTTACCATGATTCAGTGAGAAGATAACTGCTAATTCATAGAGCCAGTCAGTATGAGGGAAGATGAAAGGCTGTGATGGTTGGGTTGGGGAGAAAAAATGGACCCCTTTCTTAACTCAGTGGCAAAGAGCACTTGGGATCATTCAGTCATACCCTAACTTGTTTGGTTCTCAAAGGAATGCTTAAAATTGGAAATTCCTTTAGGATGTGAGGAATTTTCAGCTGTCAGCATATTGTTTTTTCAAAGACGGGGTTGTTCCTCCTGTCTACATGTTTGTGTATTTCTGAATCTAGCAAATGGCATGTTATACCACCTTGATCCCATTTACTTACAAATAGAATCAGGAACAAAATTTTGATTTAGGAATCCGTCATACTTCTCATCAGATCTTCCAAATCAGGAAACTTTCTCCCTCATTAGGCATCTCACTGGCATCTGCAGCAGCTCTTTGGAAGGACAGCCTGGGTGATGCATTAAGGGCTTGCCCTGACCCCTCTCTTCTCCCCACTGGCCAGCCATGTCATTTTCAGACATTTTCCAACCTTTTCCATTAACAGTTCTGAAGAGAAGCTGTCAAGTAATTTGGGCAGAACTGTGCACAGTAGAGGTAGGGAGAGAGTCCCTGGGGATTCCCGCTCTGCCCACTCAGCATTTCAGAAGGATGCCAGGAGACTGAAGTGTTGGAAAGGTCAGACCCTGGAACCAGTCTAATCTATAAAAAGCACCAAAGTATGTAATAATTGCCAAGGAGCTGGGCCAAAATCACTGGGGGGGCTTAAAATGGGATGGCCATGTGCTTCTCCAAGTGATGTTGTGAAGGAGAGATTCAAGATCCTGCTACATACATTTCTTCCCATTATTTTTCCCCCTGCTTAACAAGTATCATTAAAAGAAGGGATGGTGAAACAGAACAAATGGAGTTGGTTTTTATGACTGTTTTCCACTTTTGTGGAAGAGATTTGGAGCATGAATTACGTGACTGAGGGAGCCATGCCTACTCCTTTTTTTTTAAGTAAGATTTACTAGGATTTTTCCAGTGCTAAGAGAAAACTCAGCAAGTTAGGAAGAGAAAATACGTGATTTGGGAGGTGTGGTGGAAAGAGCACTCAAGTCAGGACTTTTGGGTACTAGTTCTTCTTCTGCCACTGGGATGGCTGCAAGACCTTGAAGCACTCATAGGATTCCTCTAGCTTTCTACATCCTCTCTGTAAAATTCAGAGGGTGGACTTGCAGGTGTTGGAGGTGACGTCTCATGCTTTCATCCCATGAGTATCTGAGTCTTTTGCAGCCTGGGTGTTGGTCTCCAGTATTAAATGGTGGCAGGAAAGGCAATCCTGGTCCACTCCTTTGACTGTCAGCTAGAACCTTGTTTCTCAGATGATGGCCAGGGGAGAACCTCAGTGGATTGGGGTGCTAGTTAAAAATGATGGTTGTTGGGTCCTACCTGGAAACTCCTGATCTGGATCTTTGGACCTGGCTCAGGACTCTTCATATTAACAAACTTTTCCAGCAATTCTTTTACACAATAGATTTTGAAAACCAGAGGAAAACCTCTGGGAATTGATGTTAATGTGATAACCAAGTGTTGCTCTTTGCTACAGACTGGGCCATCTTACTAAAAACCCTCTTTCCTTCAGATCCACTGTGAAAGATTCATTCCAACCAATGAAGACATTGCCATGTCCAGGAATCTTTTTAAAGTGCATATAATCCATGCTAAATGAGATAATATATTCAAGTGTGCTTTGAAAACTATAAAGTATTGTTAAAATGCTTTATAGCTGTAAAATGCTACATGGATGTTAGTCATTAGGAAAATAACGAGCTTGGCTGCTAACCAAAAGATTGGCAGTCTGAATCCACCAGCCACTCCTTGGAAACCCTATGGCGCAGTTCTACTCTGTCCTATAGGGTCACTATGAGTCAGAATCGACTCGGTGGCAATGGGTTTGGTGTTTTATTGCATTAATGAGGTGATTGATTGTATCTGAGTCCATTTAGATGTGTTCAGTGAGGAATTCCATTCAAGTTGGGAATTCCCAACTTGTGTTGTGTGTTGCTATAATGCTGAACATGTTTCAGCATAGCTTCCAGGCTAAGGTGTACTAGGAAGAAAGACCTGGCTATCTACTTCCAAAAATCAACCAATGAAAACCCTGTGGATCACAATGGACCAGGTAGCATTTCATTCCATTATGCATGGTGTTGCTGTGAGTTGGGGACTGACTCTATGGCAGCTAACAACAACAACAGGGAGGGATTCCTGCTCCAATTTTTAAGTCTCTCTTAATTAATAGAATTATACATCCAAATCTGCCGCCATGTAACTTCATGGTGCCTTTCCACTGTATGCAGCGTGTACTTCCCCAGCCTGTTGACTTGGGAATCATCCATGTGACTTACTTTGGCCAAGTTTAGCAGATGTGACACAAGCAGAAGCTTGTAAAGTGTCTGCATGGTTGGGCATGTCCTCTTTTGCCTCTGCCATCACCATGGTAGCTGTGCCTCCCTCAGCCCAGGCTCCATAATGAACACACAGTACACTTGAGTACACCTCTGTGAGGAGCCACACTCTGGCTGATTCATAGCATAGAGCAGACCCTCCATTGAGCCCAGCCCACATTAGCCAATCCCCAGCTAGCCCATGGATGTATGAGAAAAATAGTAGCTGTTGTTTAAGCCTCTGAATTTTGGGGCAGTTTATTATGCAGCAAAAGCTAATTAATACAGTAGGGCAGAGAAGAGGTGAGACAAGTCAAAAACGGCGAATACAGAGCACAATGGTTAAGTGCTGCAAGAGAGTTACAGACTGCTAGGGTGTCAGAGGAACGGGTGGCCTCAGTAAAGTCTTTATGGAGGAGGTGGTGTTTTAGATGAACCTTGAAAAATGGTTCAATTCCAATGGACAGAGCTTGTGTGTGTGCTTGTGGGTCCTCTGGTATGATGAGTTGTCGTTGTTAGGTACTGATCAGTCGATTTTCGATTCACAGTGACCCATGTGACAGAGTAGAAGTGCCCCGTAGGGTTTTCTAGGTTGTAATCTTCATGGGAGCAGACTGCCAGGTCTTTCTCCTGCAGAGCCACTCAGTGGGTTTGAACTGCCAACCTTTTGGTTAGCAGCCAAGTGCTTAATGTTGTGCCACCAGACCTCACTGGTATGTTGGGTAATGCCAGGCAGTTCAGGCAAAAGAAGGAGCAGGACGAACACTTAGAAGACAGGAAAACATGGACTGTGTTTAGGAAATGGTTACTAGTTCAGTCTGTTAGGAAGTTTGGGTTCTGCACTTGTGGGGGAAAGAGGCTGATAAGAAGATTAAAGTGATAACGTAGAGGCTTTAAATGCCAGGTTGAAGATTTTTGCAGTTAATACAGTGCACCATTAAAGCCTGCTGCTCAGGGAAGAGCAAGCTCAGGATTGGCCTTTAGGAAGATCATTCTTGCAGTGGGGTGAAGGGCAAATCATAGAAGGAAGTGCTGGAAACCAGGTGGCCAATTAAAAGGCAATTACTGGGGCAGTGAGCACTGGAAAGGGAAGATGAACTCCAGGAAATTTGAGAAAATGTGCTTTGCCATTAAAAAAGAACAAGACCGTCTTGAAGAACCGAAAATAAATCTAAATGATTCTCTAACTGTAGAGAGTTGTTTTCTGTCTTCATAATACCTAGAAACTTCAGTTCTACTTGGCAATGAATCAATAAGTTTATAGTGGCCACAGATTTATAGACTTTACAAATGAATTTTTTAACAACTTGTATTCAAATTTAGCATGATATTTACACAACTTATGAAAAGCCATGGTTTGGAATAAGGTGTAATTTCTCCCAATATAAGAAAGCACCAAAATCCTCAATGTTTTTTGTGTTTGTTTGTTTGATTTTTTGTTTTTGTTTTGTTGGGTGGGGTGAGTGTTGTGAGTGGTGTAAACAGACTGTGAGGTAGAATTTGTGTGCAGGAGGAATACTGAGAAGTGCTCTTAAGAATCAGACCACCTTGGAGTCTCTGATGGAGCAGGAGAAAGGTGGGGGGCAGAACTGAAATTCTAGTAGAAAGACCAGACTTAATGGTCTGACTGAGACTGGAGGAACCCCAGAAAGCATGGCCCCTGGATTCTCTGTCAGCCCAGAACTAAAACAATTTCCGAGGCCAACTCTTCAGACAGGGATTGGACGGGACTATCGGATATAAAGTGATACTCATGTGGAGTGTGCCTCTTAGCTCAAGTAGATACAAGAGACTAAACGGGCAGCTTCTGTCCGGAGCTGAGATGGGAAGGCAGAGAGGGTTAGGAGCTGGTTGAACGGACATGGGGAATCAGCGGTGGAAAGGAGGAGTGTGCTGGCACAGTATGGGGAGAGCGATTAGGGTCACATAACAATGTCTGTATAAATTTTTGTATGAGAGACTAACTTGAAATGTAAACTTCATTTAAACTACCATAATTAAAAAAAAAAAAAAAAGAGTCAGATCCCCTTGGAGGGGTCACGGAAGCAGGATTGGGAGAAGGGAAGTTGAGTTATGGTGCAATTACAGCAGAGACCTCAGGGGATCCTGTGGGAGCTTTGGATCTAGGATGGCCCTTCAGAGATGTACAGCCTAGAAGCAAGGGTTCAGGCCTTTATACGTCTACCTTGACCAGCTGCTAAGATGCAGGCTACCAGCAGGATGGGGTGTGCCCTTGGCAAGATAGCTATCTTCAACTGTGGAAAACGCCCAGAGATGGACTCAGCTGAGAGTCATCAGCCTTAAACCCTTTTAGCAGCTAGAGAGTGACTGCCTGGGGCAAAGGAGGATTCCAGATAGCACAGCTCTGTATCCACTACAGTGGGAAAAACCAAAACCCATTGCCATGGAGTTGATTCCAACTCATGGCAACCCTATAGGACAGAGTAGAGCTGCCCCATAGAGTTTCCAAACTACATTGGGAAGGGATGTTAATTCCCAATTCTTGTCCTTGTTCCTAAGAAATAAATAAATAATACCAAGAGTGGTAATAATAAATAACAATGATACTGATGGTTATTTATGGAGTGCACTAGTGGTTCAGTGGTTGAATTCTTGCTTTTTACTAGAGAGACCTGGGTTTGATTCCCAGCCAATGCAGCTCATGCACAGTCACCACCTATGTGTAAGTAGAGGCTTGCGTGTTGCAATGATGCTGAACAGGTTTCAGTGGAGCTTCCGGACGAAGACAGACTAGGAAGAAAAGCCTGGTGATCTACATCCAAAGATCATCCAACGAAAACCCTATGGATCACAATGGTCCAATCTACAACCGACCACGAGGATGGCAAAGGATAGGACAACATTGTTTGTTCTGTTATGTGTGGGCTCACCATGAGTTGAAGGCTGACTTTACAGCAGACAACAACCACCACCACATGGAGAGCTTATGCTCTGTCAAACAATGTGATAGTCCATGACATGCAGCATTGTAATTTTCTTTTTAATAAGCCTGCAGGTAAAATAATGCAGTAATCCAACCTGTGGGGTTGGCAGCAGACTGCCTAAGTTTGAATGATGGTCCTGCTGCTTATTATCTGTGTGATCTTGGGCCACTTAATCACCCAGGGCCTTGGCTACTTCATGTGTAAGGTGGGATTAACAACAGTTGTCTCTGCCTCATAGGGTTGTGGTAAGTATTAGAAAATCTAGAAAGTAGTGGAGCTGGTTTGTAAACACTGGTCTTTCTGAGTTCACATCCCCAGTTCTCAAGTTTTGTTTTGTTTTTTGGTGTTTGTGGGAAGGCAGACAAGAGCAGGTACCACAGTTGGGAGCCTGTTCAACAAAAGGGTGTTGTTAGGTGTTTCGGGGCATGGGCGAAGACGAGACTAACAGTGCAGGGAAGGACTGACAAATGATAGGCAGGAGGATGTGGGATTCTGTCCAACCTCACAGTGTTTATGCTCCTCTCCCTGGCAAGGGCCGCCCTGTCATGAGCAGAACAAAATGACACAGACAAACCTAAGACATCAACACTTCATTCTTTTTGTGCTGAAAATCACCATTGGTCATTTGGCCAAGGAAGCCCACTCTATGTTTTCTTGACCTTCCTTTATGCTGGGAGCTTTCGTCTACACAGATACCTTCATTCTGCTCCATCACAGTACCAGGTACCTTGGGATGTAGGTGGGGGTCTTTTAGGCTCTGAAATCCACCCTGGTTATATACAAGTCTCATCAATGGCAGGTATGCTTGCTGAACTGGGAAGTGGGTGAAACTAGAAAGAACAGTAGTGGGGGGAGTTGACCATGGAGAAACTCACTGTTGCATGTCATTAATCACTAATTGCTGAATGATTTTATTATGTGGCAGCCATAAAATATCACTTGAGGTTTTACAGCCAGTTCTAGCTTTAAGAAAACAATTCCTTATGTCAAAATGACTATTAAATTAAGTGATTCCATATTAAACATCCTATGGACTCAATATGATTTATGGGGCCTTATAATAAATAAGAACCATTTCCTTCCAGCTGCTCAGCAGAAATCAGCAGCCATGTCTGAGCCAGCCATTGACCTTGGGAACTCAAGAGGGACCTAGTGGTTTCTAAGAGACACCTGTACCATTAGAGCTAGAAGGGAGTCTTGAAAAAGCAGACATAGCATGTTCATTTTACAGATAAGGAAACTGAGGCCCAGAGAGGTGAAGTGTCTCTCCCAGAACCACTCTGGGCAATGTGGCAGCACCCGCATTGTGCTGGTGTTGCTGTTTTTAGTTATGTTTTTTGTTTTTATTGTTGTTGATATTCTCAGCCTGCATACTGCCCTCATTTTATAAATGACAAACGAAATCTTAGGAAAATTTCTTGTACATTACCTCAGACATAACCACTTCTGAGATAAGAAGTGATACCTTTCAATCACACCTATTTGCATTTATTGCCCTGAATTTGCTTTTATCCATTCTAGGTGGTGGTAGACTGGGTAAATGGACCTAAAGCTAAATTGTTTTGGCCTTGTAATGTCTTCCCACCAAAGCATTCACAACTGTACACTTGGAACACTGTAGGGATACTGAATGTGTCAGCCATAGGTCCTTCCTTCAAAGAACTTATAATCCACCTGGGAGACCTAATTATAAGGTGTCAAATGCCCAAGTATTCAACTGTGTGGCCCTTCAGCAGCAGGAGCTAAAGTTTCGGAGACAGAAATAAGCACGTTTGGGAGGTATTGAGAAGTCGGGCTTTCTGAGGCCTGCTGGGTAAGCATTGGGCAGGGAGGATGCAATCTGATTATGAAGGGCTTAAAATCCAGGCGGAGGAATGTGAACTCCTGGAGCTCATGTTGTTATCTTGACATTTCTTTTTGCTGACTTCTCATTACTGCTCATGTGTATTTATCTCTCTCGCCACCTAGATTTTAAACACTTTCTAGGCAGAAATTCTGCCAGATTATCTCTTTATATATTGCCTCACATACTGTTAGATATTTGAATAATTACTGGAGGGAAGGAAGGGAGAAAGGAAGGGAAGGAGGGAGGGGGGGAGGAAAGAGGAACAGTGAGAGGGAAGAACTCTTCTACAGGCTGTATTGATAAAGGGCTACATGAAATAAGCCTGAAGCAGTTTCTGAGCCTAAAAGACCCCCACCTCCCTCTCAAGGTGTCTGATGGTACCTGGTACTGTGATGGGGCGGAATGAAGGTACCTGTATAGACACAGTTCCCAGCATAAAGGTCAGGAAAACATGGAGTGGGCTTCCTTGGCCAAATGACCAATGGTGGTTTTCAGTACAAAAAGAATGAAGTATTGATGCCCTGGTGACATAGTGGTTAAGAGCTCAGCTGCTAACCAAAAGGTCAGCTGTTCAAATCCACCAGCTGCTCTTTGGAAACCCTATGGGGCAGTTCTGCTCTGTTCTGTAGGGTTGCTGTGAGTTGGACTTGATGGCTATGGGTTTTTTTTATTTGATTGATGCCCAGGTTTGTGTCATTTTGTTCTGTTCACGACAGGGCAGCTCTTGCCAGGGAAAGGAGCGTAAATACCGCAAAGTGGGACAGAATTCCACACCCTCTTGCCTATCAGTCTTCTGTCCTTCCCTGCACTTTTAGTCTTGTCTTTGTCCATCCCCCCAAACACCTAACACCCTCTCCCTGAACAGGCTCCCAGTTGTGGCATCCTGCTCTGGTCTACCTTTCCACAAACACCAAAAAAAAAAAAAAAAACACTTGAGAATCTAGGATGTGAACTCAGAAAGACCAGTGTTCACAAACCAGCTCCACTGTTTTCTAGATTGTATAATGCTTACCACAACCCTATGAGCTGACCTTTCCTGGAGAAAATTTAGCAAGTCAGTCAGTGGCCCCATGGAGCCAGGCTCATCTCTGCAGGCATCCTGGGGCCATCCTTGCTGGGCAGCTCTGGGCATGCTGCAAATCCCCCACGGTGCCTGCAGATGGCCCCAGAGTGCTACCATAGCATCACTTCTCCACTCATTAATTAATTCTTTCAACAAACATTTGCTGAACATCTTCTAGGAGCCAGGCACTGTACTAGGCACTGGGATACACTGATGGTCAGAATAGACGCGGTCTCTGCCCTCTGGACACATATAATCCAGCAGGGAAATCAGACATTAATCAAATAATCAGACAATTAAAGATAGGATTGCTAACAGTGGTAAGAGTGGTTAAGAGCTCAGGCTGCTAACCAAAAGGTAAGCAGTTCGATTCCACCAGCCGCTCCTCGGAAACCCTATGGGGCAGTTCTACTCTGTCCTGTAGGGTCACTATTAGTCATAATCAACTTGATGGCAACAGGTTTTTTGGGTTTATGTGAGAATACATGGAGCCCTAGTGGCACAGTGGTTAAAGTGCTCAGCTGCTAACCAAAAGGTCAGCGGTTTGAACCCACCAGCAGCTCCGCAAGAGAAAGATGTGGCAGTCTGCTTCCACGAAGATTTACAGCCTTGGAAACCCTAGGGGGCAGTTCTACTCTGTCCTGTAGAGTCACTATGAGTCAGAATTGACTGGACAGCAACAGGTTTTGTTTTGTTTTATGTGAATGTACAACAGAGGGACCCAGCCTGCTCTCAGAGTCTGGAAAGGCCTGCCTTAGTAGTTTATGTGTAAAGGGGGACCTCTTCTAGTCAGATAAACAAGTATGCTAATCGCAGTGGTTCTGATAACGCAGAGTGCTCGTGCAGGGGTCCATCTGTTGTAATCTACGCATCAGTGGGTATGAGGAGGTTCAGCAGTGGCGGCCAGCACCAGTAGTCCTGAGTCCTAACCTGTTGTTGTGATTGTGAGCTGCCACCGAGTTGATTCTGACTCCTGGCGGCCTCATGTGTGCAGAGTAGAACTGCTCCATAGGATTTTTAAGGCTGTGATCTTTAGGATGCTGATCACCAGGCCTGTCTTCTGAGGCACCCCTGGGTGTGTTTGAACTGCCAACCTGTTGGCTAGTAGTGGAGTGTTAACCATTTGTGCCACTCGGGGACTCCTAGTCTTAACCTAATTCCCTACTAAGAAGCTGTGTGTTTGGGGTCAGTCACCTCATCCCTGTGCACTTTAGTTTCCTGATGAAGAATGGGAAGTTTTTACCAGCACCATTGCTCCTCAAAGTGTAGCCTATGGACCACTGCTGGTCACCACACTATTATAGGTCTGTGATGTGATTAAGTATATAAGATAAATACATAAATTGAGATTAAGTGTTTAGAAACTTGTACAGCAATTTGACATTGCTGTGACATTTTTATTGCATTTATGAAAAGATCAGTCTGTAATGGTTTGGAAAAAAAAATATTCACCTAGACATTTTGCGAACTAACTATATTAGATGAACTCTGAGAACTCTTCTAACACTAAGGCCCTTTGATTCTAATCGGATGGGGTAGGAACTTCCAGCTCAGTATTGTAAAATATTCAAGGTGCATTCCAGAACCTGGAGTTGAAGGATTATGAAAAAGAAGGTGTTATTCTAGAAGAAACTCTTCTTTAGCCTGAGTCTCTGAGACATTATCAGGTACAATCCCAAAGTACTGATAGAACACAGAAGTCATGATACTAGCAGAGTCAGAAGTGGATCATTCCCAGAGGAGAGCCACAGTGTGTCCTCTGAACTTGAGGCCAAAGCTAAACAGACCAGAAGTAGTTTGGAGCATGTTTGGAAAAGAGGAAGAAGAAAAAAGAAAGAAAAATCAAATAAAACCAAATGACCAGATATATGGTTTCTGTTTGTTCTTTTCTTAATCCATTTCATATCCATCAAATGGCTCAAAAGCTTCTTTAGTTTATAAATGTAACTTAGGAAGTGATTAGTCTGAAATATAAACAATTTAAACTTTGAAGAGTAGCTCCTATGAAGCAGAGTAGAGGTACTTAAAGGATTTCTATTTCCCAAGGTCCTGGAAACACAACGGCTTGGAGTGTCTCTGTTTAACTGCTGTTATGGATGTTCCCCTGAGTATACATTGTGCTTTATATAAAGCTACTACTCAGAAAGAAAGAATTTTTAAAAATTAATATTCATTCGTGGGCTCATTGGGTAGAGCAATCCATGACTGACATTTTGTAACCATGTTGCACAAAAAACCTGCATTATTACAAAGAGGCGACCACCCTATCCATCCTGCCCCTGCTCCAATTTTACCCAGCCAACGTCAGTTTCTAGCCTATTTCTTCTTCAGTGTTCAAGATAGGGGAATGACAGGAGTTCTTCCTAGAAGACAGTGGATTTGACAAGGTGGAAATGGGTAAGAGGAAAAGGATCTGGGTTTAGAGGTGGAGAGGGCTGATTTGGTAGGATGAATCCTAGACAGGCTGGGGCTTCCACCTCGTTGGCCGCAAAAGACTGCCATTTCCTTGCCAGATGCAGAGCGAGTATGGGGTTTTGGATTTGCATCATCACATTTGGGTCATTATATCTAGAAACCTAATTGGAAATGTCATCATTACCTGCCATTTCTTTTTAGGCACCCAGTAGCATATCACTCCGTTCTTTTTTTTTTTAACTGTTGTAGTTTAAATGAAGTTTACATTTCAAGTTAGTCACGCATACAAAAATTTATACATACATTGTTACGTGACCCTAATTGCTCTCCCTATATTGTGACAGCATACTCCTCCTTTCCACCCCGGATTCCCCATTTCCATTCAACCAGCTCCTAACCCTCTCTGCCTTCCCATCTCACCTCCAGACAGAAGCTGCCCGTTTAGTCTCTTGTATCTACTTGAGCTAAGAGGCACACTCCTCACGAGTGTCACTTTATGTCCCGCAGTCCAGTCCAATCCCTGTCTGAAGAGTTGGCCTCGGAAATTATTTTAGTTCTGGGCTGATAGAGAATCCAGGGGCCATGCTTTCTGGGGTTCCTCCAGTCTGTCAGACCATTAAGTCTGGTCTTTTTATTGGAATTTCAGTTCTGCACCCTACCTTTCTCCTGCCCCATCAGGGACTCTCTGTATCACTCCATTCTTGAAGAAAGAGAATCATAATAGCCCAGCATTTTGACTACCTGCTCCCTGCCACTTCTACATGACTAACCAAATAGCCCTGCTCTTGCCACATAGTGTTTCTCCTTAATTGGCTTCCCCTCCTGTCCCTTATGTGGGCTGGTCCAGTTCTTTACTACTCATTTACCACTCAGCCCGACCACTCTTCCCTGCCACTTACTATCAGCAATCAATGAGCCTCTGTCTCACCAGAAATATAGGGGCTCCAGTGTATAAACCACCCAGCTTTCCTGCATCCCCCGCTAAAGTTCTCTTTCCCCATCTTTCTCTCTGCTGAGTTGGAAGAGCAGCTGTGCGTATTCTTTTGTGAACCTACATTTCCAGTTGCATTTAAAAAAATTTTTTTTATTGTTGTAAAGTATATGTGATACAACTTTTGCCAATTCAGCATTTTTCAGGTGTACAATTTGGTGACATCAATGACATTAATCATGTTGTCCAGCTGCACTTTTAATCCTGTCGCTTCCTACCTTTGAGGGGCTTTGCTTCATCAGTTATCTTCTCTCAGTCCAGTATCTTCAAACTCTTTATTCTCTTCCACCTAAAAAGATTTGAAATTCTCTTCCATTCTGTAAAAAAAAAGGGGGGGAAAAGTAATCTTTTTTTCTTTACTTTCAAGTATCTTCCCTATTTATCTCCTTTTCTTCATTGCAATGTTCTATTAAATAGTTTATAATGAGTGTAGTTCCTCACCTTCCAGTCACCTTTAAACCCACTTCAATCTGGTTTCTGCCCCACCATTCCCTTGGCTGTGATCACCAGGGACTTGACAATGGCCAAAACCCGTGCTCTCTTTTCATCGCTCATCCCACCTGACTTCAGTAGGTATTGACACTGTGTCCACTTCCCTCCCAAGTCTTTGTCCTTCCTTGACCACTGTGGTTTTCCTCTGTTTTTCTATCTTCCTGAGCATTCCTTTGATGCATCCTTCTCTTGATTTGGAGAGCCCTATCTATAAATGTCAATTGTTCCCTCATTGTCTTGTTTACTTGCAAAAAGGCATATTTTCCTGGAAAGACATACCAACTCATATAACTTCCGATAGTCCTTGTAAAGACCACCAAGCCCTGTCCTCTACCTTACTCCCTCTAGAATTTCAGATATCCTTTTCCCACACCCCACGCTATATCTATACCCTGATATTGCTCAGCTACTGTGGGATATTTCTACAGTGACATTTCTCATATTATCTCAAACCTAAAATGTCTATCATAGAACACGTTTCCATTTCTCCAAATGCACAAAAACTCCATCTCCTCCTTTACATACTTGGTTAAATTATTCCTACTGATTTCTCAGATTATTTTAATAACAATATCACCATCCATCCACTTCCCTGATCTAGAACTATGAAATCAGCCCGGACTTCCTTCATTCATTCCGCCAGCACCCCCAGCCCCAAAGGCCACTCAACAGCAGTCATTTGATCCCCATGCCTCATTTATTACACCTACAAATCCTCTTTCCCAGCTGTGTCCTCTTTATCACTATTGGCACTTCCTTAAACCAGGTTCTCATCATGTTTTGCCTGGACCAGCCTCCTATCTGTCCTCTCTGCCCTCAGTTTTGCTACCACTTGAGTCAGTCCTTTATATTACCTTGTTAATCTTTCTAAGACATAGGTTTAATCATGCTATCCTTTGCTTAAAAACTTCTGCTGAAGATAAGAGCTATCGAAGAATTTTAAGTAAAAATGTAATGACACACTAGTGAGTCATTTATTGTATGTAAAATGTGTCACAAAAGTTTTGTGATCAGTCACAAAAACTGATACTGATGAGTTATCTCTCCTCCATGTTTTTGTAAATTGAGGCAGTTCAAGGTTATCAGTAACATTATGTCATTCTTACATACTTACAGTCCTGAATGAACAGAAATCAACCGGTCAATCGAATGACAGCCCATGTGCCCCCAGCCTCTCCTCTCTCTTATACACCATGGGTAAGCTACCTTTTTGGAGGTACTATGGTCTGTCCAAAAAGGAATCTTACCATGGTCTATAAAGATGTGGTGAATGCAAATCATTGCTGTGCAGGACCTCATTAAAGATTGTTTCTGATTTGCTTAAAATGGGAGTATGCCCACCAGATTGTGTCTTAAATGTGAATAGTATCTACTGTAGATTTTTCAGGGAGTCAAGACTGAGAAACACTAACCGGGAGATGAGATTCAAAACCCCTTAGCATGGCATAGAGAACCTTCTCACTCCGCGTTTCTAGACTGTCTTTTCAGACTGACCTCATCTACTGACCCTCATCTCCCCACCCAGTCCCTACACCTGGTCCAGTACCACCCGTCACTGTTTTGCAAGCATACCATGAGCATGTTTACCTCTGGGTCCTCAATCATGCAAGGCTGATGAAAGCAAGGCAAGTATTTCCAGGGAGTCTAGTCATTAGCTTTTAAATTTCTGCTCAAAAGATACGTGACTCTTGAAACTCTAGCTGCCTGTACCTTGAGCCCCCACTCACACTTTCTCATACTGGTTAAGAGCACATTTGCTGACCTAGACCTCTTGGTTCTTCCACTCCCAAACCCGTTGCCGTCAAGTCGATTCCGACTCATAGCAACTCTGTAGGACAGAGTAGAACTGCCCCTTAGTGTTTCCAAGGAGCGATTGGTGGGTTTGAACTGCTGACCTTTTGGTTAGCAGCTGAGCTCTTAACCACTGTGCCACCAGGGCTCCTGGCTTTTCCATTAGAAACACTAATGCTTTGAGTAAATTTTCTAAGCCTCAG
Source organism: Trichechus manatus latirostris (assembly GCF_000243295.1). Classification (NCBI taxonomy): domain Eukaryota; kingdom Metazoa; phylum Chordata; class Mammalia; order Sirenia; family Trichechidae; genus Trichechus; species Trichechus manatus. Next base: position 31,627,785 of record NW_004443943.1, read on the forward strand.
TTCTCTCATGCCTAATGATGATACTAATAGTATCTGCCTTGTGGAGTTGCTGTGAAGATTACATTAGATAATTAACCATGCCTAAAGGGTTGTTCTGCAGCCCTTTCACACTTTCAGATCTGTTAATATCTGCACCTCATTCAGACAGTGCGTGGTCATGCCGTGCTCAGCCAGAGTCAGCCTCACTTTGCATCTCTCCAAAGCATATAAACTGTGGAGTAAATTAATTTTCAGCAAGTCAGACGTTGTCCCAAGGTAATTCTCTGTGATGCACTCCAGCAGGGAGGCTCTGAAATGCTATCCTTCTTATAATTAATATGAGTACTTGCTTGACCCATAGACAGATGGATTTATCATTGCACGCTCAGACTTGACAGAGGTCAGTTCTCATCTCTCTCCATGTGTCGTTGTGCACCCCTGGCAAGCTGGCCTCTTACCTTGCCCTCCTCCCCAGTCCTCCTCAGCCCTCCCCACCCCACCCCCCACCGTCAGTCTAGCCAGATCCCTAGCTCTCTGGCGAAGGTGATTATGGTATCAGGCTGGAGATCTGAGGCTCAGAAGGACTTCACTCTGTTTAGATTTCATTTCTGACTTGAGTCACTGAGCCATCCCATTATCAGACATGTCACACTTACTCCTTCCAAGTAATGAAGGCCATAGGAACTGAGTTCTTCCCAGTTCCCCTCCTCTCTGCCCCTTGGATTCATTCCTGGGTTCAGCTCCATTTAAAAAATCCCTGAAGTAAGGTGGGTCCTACTGATAATGGTACTTGATGTAATTAGAATCAATGGTATGAATATTTACCACTCTCAATAGCATCTTTGCCTTTGGTGCCATTATTAGCCCTGTTTCACAGATGAGGAAACTGAGGTTGAGAGAGATTAATAACCAGTCAGAGTTCATATAACTAGTAAATGGCAGAGCCAGGAGTCCAACCCTGCTTGGCTTACTCCAGAGCTGAGAATTTAACCATGATTGTATACTACCTCTGTGTATCAGATGAGTATCTCCTTCAGGGCTATTTTGAGATTAAGAACCACGGGGGTTTCTGGATCACATAGACATCAATCAGAAATACCTGACATCTCAGAGAAGGGAAGAAATTCCAGGTCCATTATCTGAGAGGGAGTCCTTGGGTGGTGCACACTTGGCTGCTAGCCCAAAAGTTGGAGGTTGGAGTACATCCAGAGGCACCTCAGAAGAAAGGCCTGATGATCTACTTCTGGAAAATAAGCCATTAAAAACCCTGTGGAGCCCAGTTTTACTCTGATACACGTGAGGTCGCCATAAGTTGGAACGCGACTCAACCTTTAACTAGTCTGGTCTTGTCTGAGAGTTGCTTCCCAGCCTTTGGCTAAGGAGCATAACATTATCTCTTTGAATGAAACCAACATCTCTAGTCCTTTAGAGGGCCCTACGTGGGAGGGAGACAGGTCATATTTCTCCACAAACCACAGGACCCTCGATAGTTAAACAGGATGATCTCGGCAAAGCTGACAAGATGTCTCCATGTTTGTTAAACAAGAACCATTTGTTTAGCTCAGGAGCATCTGTTGAATAAACAAGATATCTGATGTGCCATTTGCTCATTGGAAATTAACAAACCCTTTAAAAATGGCAATTTGTCAGGAGTTATATTAGGCAGAATTCAATCTCAGCAAGTGAACAAATTGAAACTTCCTTGCCAGGCTTTCTAGAATCCCCCAGAGCCAATTATGCAGAAAAAGTTTAGCTTAATTCTGCCATCATTAAGGAAAATATGCAGACAGTGATGGGGGAAGAGAAACAAGTGTCCTGTTAGGGAAATTGAAGGATCCTGGGGGATGTATCGTTCAGACCATTTGGAGTGAGCTACTTCCCTTCTGGGATTGTCTTTCTGTTTGGTAAATGTAGGTCTCCTGGATGGGAAGGAACTTTTTCTTCTGTGCTATTTGCACAAGTCATTTGGTAAAACTGTCAGCAGCTGGCATTGTTCCAGTCTTTTGGTTCTTGTGGGGGGGGGGCGGGGATTGGGGGTGGTTAACTTATTACGGGAATAAGGGAGACAGGAAAAGAATAAAAGAATGTAGAAGGCTGTCGCCTTCTCATTTGGGGGATGCAGCAGCTGCTAGGACACTAGCTAAAATGAAGTCTGGATATAGCCCTGCTTTATCCATGAAACGTGAGAGTTTCATGGTGTTGGTACATTTTGACTTAATCCTTGAACATACATTGTGTATGGCACCAGGTGGTCCAAGCAAAATGGATGGAGAATGAAGATATTAGCATCTACCAGGTGCCAGGTACTGTGCAAAGCACATTATTTAATTAATTGCCTGAAAGCCCCACTGTTATCCTCACCTGGTGTTATTAGTTGCCATCAAGTGAGCTCTGATTCATGGTGGCCCCATGTACAACAGAACAAAAGGTTGCCAGGTCCTATGCCTTCTTCACAATTGGTATGCTCAAGTCCATTGTTGCAACCACTGCATATTTTGAGTGTCTTCCAACCTAGGGAACTCATCTTCCAGCACTATACTGGAGATATTATGTTGTGATCCACAGGATTTTCATTGGCTGATTTTCAGTAGTAGATCACCAGGCCTTTCTTACTAGTCTGTCTTAGCCTGGAAGCTCTACTGTAACCTGTCTACTGTGGGTTACCAAGCTGGTATTTGAAATACTGATGGCATAGCTTCCAGCATCATAGCAGCATGCAAGCCACCAGAGTATGGCAAACTGACAGGTGGTGATGTCCCCATCTACAGATGAGGAGATAATGTAACTTGGCTAAAGTCACGCAGCTGGACAGTGGTAGTAATGGATTTAAACCCACATGGTTAGAGAGCCCATTGATTCTATTGTAACACTGCATTGATTCAGATGACACAAGGTACCTGAGACCATTGGTGTGAGGACTGTGAGAGGAGCTGGCTCTAAACTCATGAACCCTGTAATAGAAGAAGCATAAGTGTTTTTTTTTTTTTCCCCATGCAAAAATTTATACACACATTGTTACGTGACTCTAATTGCTCTCCCCATACTGTGACAGCACACTCCTCCTTTCCACTGCTGATTCCCCATGTCCGTTCAACCAGCTCCTAACCCTCTCTGCCTTCTCATCTCACCTCCGGACAGAAGCTGCCCATTTAGTCTCTTGTATCTACTTGAACTAAGAGGCACACTCCCCACAAGTATCACTTTATGTCCCACAGTCCAGTCCAATCCCTGTCTGAAGAGTTGGCCTCGGAAATTGTTTTAGTTCTGGGCTAATAGAGAATCCAGGGGCCGTGATTTCCAGGGTTCCTCCAGTCTCAGTCAGACCATTAAGTCTGGTCTTTCTACTAGAATTTGAGTTCTGCCCCCCACCTTTCTGCTGCTCCATCCGGGACTCTCTGTTGTGTTCCCTGTCAGGGCAGTCATTGGCGGTAGCCAGGTACCATCTAGTTCTTCTAGTCTCAGGCTGATGAAGTCTCTGGTTTATGTGGCCCTTTCTGTCTCCTGGGTTAATACTTTCCTTGTGTCTTTGGTGTTCTTCATGCTCCTTTACTCCAGGTGGTTGGGACCAATTGATGCATCTTAGATGGCCGCTTGCAAGTTTTAAGACCCCAGATACCACTCACCAAAGTAGGAGGCAGAACATTTTCTTAATAAGCTTTGTTATGCCAGTTGACCTAGATATCCCCTGAAAGCGTGGTCCGTAGACCCCTACCCCTGCTCCTCTGTCCCTCAAAGTGTTTGATTGTATTCAGGAAACTTCGTAGCTTTGGATTAGTCCAGTTGTGCTAACTTCCCCTGTAGTGTGTGCTGTCCTTCCCTTCACCTAAGATAATTCTTATCTACTATCTAATTAGTAAATAACCCTCCCCATCCCTCCCCACCACCGTCATAACCATCAAAGAATGTTTTCTTCTGTGTTTAAACCTTTTCTTGAGTTCTCATAATAGTGGTCTTATCCAATATTTGTCCTTCTGTGACTGACTAAATTCACTCAGCGTAATGCCCTCCAGCTTCCTCCATGTTATAATATGTTCCACGGTTTCATCATCGTTCTTTACCATTGCATAGTATTCCATTGTGTGGATCTACCATAATTTGTTTATCCATTTGTCCGTTGATGGGCACCTAGTTTGTTTCCATCTTTTTGCTATTGTGAACAGTGCTGCAATGAACATGGGTGTGCATATATCTATTTATGTGACGGCTCTTATTTCTCTAGGATATATTCCAAGGAGCTGGATAGCTGGATCATATGGTACTTCTATTTCTATCTTTTTAAGGAAGAGCTAAATCGATTTCCAAAGTGGTTGTACCATTTTACATTCCCACCAGCAGAGTATAAGTGTTCCAGTCTCCCCACAACGTCTCTAGCATTTATTATTTTGTGTTTTTTGGATTAATGCTAGCCTTGTTGGGGTGAGATG
>NW_004443943.1:31633327-31643997 GCF_000243295.1 Trichechus manatus latirostris
TCCAGTAGTTTTCTTGTGGATTCTTTGGGGTTTTCTGTGTATAAGATCATATCATCTGCAAATAGAGATACTTTGACTTCTTCCCTCCCAATTTGAATGCCCTTTATTTCTTTTTCTAGCTTAATTGCTCTGGCGAGGACCTCCAGCACAATGTTGAATAAGAGTGGTGATAAAGGGCATCCTTATCTGGTTCCCATGGAGAAGCATAAGTGTTTTAAGGACAATATTCCTGAGATTCCTAGGAAGTGCTGGCTGGCTTGAGGCTGACAGGCTATTCTTGCTGGGTTACATTTCAAATTCTTTAGTTAGAGGGGGTTTGGGGATGGGAGGGGTAATTGAGCAAGACAAGGAGTTCTCAGGCTTTATGTAAGTGGGTCCCTGTGGGCTCTAGTTAGAAGCTAAAGAATTAGCTGACTCTGGGCCCTGAGCAACTTGCTGCCTCATCTCCTCACATTAGCTCTCTTAGCAATTGATCTTGTAAACTTTCTGAATCAGAGAAATTAAAGATGAAAAAGGGCCTGTTAAGTGATCTTGCCCCAGCCCCACACTTGGCAGAATGACTCCCAAGAGAGGATTCCAGAGTGTCTGATTCAGTTTAATTTTAATTGTCCCAGAGGGTCCGACTTCTTGCTCCTCCCCTGGGCCACCCTGCTCCAGACTGACAGATGCAGGTGGGAGCAGTATCTCACAGCATGACGCTGCCAGGGCCATGCACACACATGGTGGCCATGCACAGACACAGTGGGTGATTTTGCCCATTTCTCCCCTCAACTAGGAGATGTGCCTACAACAGTGTCTATACAGACAAATGCAGGGAGGGTGTAGGGTGTGCATGACAGTAGCGAGGGCCAAAGCCTGATGATCCACTGGGGAGACCAGAAACCCTAATGGCTGACATGCACTGAGTACCCTTAGGCCTGTATTCGAGTCCTGGGTGGTGCAAACAGTTAACGTGTTCGGCTGCTAACCGAAAAGTTGCAGGTTTGAGTCCACCAAGAGGCACCTTGGAAGAAACACTTAACGATCTACTTCCAAAAAAACAGCCATTGGAAGCCCTATGGAACACAGTTCTGCTCAGACATACATGAGGTTGCTGTGAGTCAGAATCAACTCAGCAATAACTGGTAAGTAAGTAAAAGCCTGCACCAGGAATGCCATTTTATTACTTAGGTTAATCCTCCCACAACCCTTTGAGGCAAGTATTGTTATTATTCCCATTTCAGAGATGAGAGTACTGAGACCCAGAAAGATCAGGAAACATGTCAAGGTCACATAGCTCTTTGGCCAGAACTGGAATTTGAACCCTGGTTTCTGAATACTTTAGACAATTGCACTCTCTCACCTCCTCATAAGAAAAGGTGCTGAATGAGGTTGACTTGAGAAAGGACTTTGAAGTGAAGATGGCTGCCTCTCAGATCAGCCAAATTTCGTTTTCTAAACTGGGACGCTTGGACTTCAGGCAAGAGTTCTCTGTGTAGGGCCCAGGTGTGGGGATCTTGGGGGTGTTTACATGCCTGTGTACACTTAGAACTGTACCCGTTTCAGGCGTGGGCAGAGGAGGTGTCCCACCCATGTATCCCTTAGATGTTTAGAGAATGGTGCCAGGCACGAAGTGTCCAATGACTGGCAATATACATAGTAAGTCTACCTGGTTAGCATTGGTTTGCTTCTTCTGTCCCTCCCAAGGTACATTTGCTTTTTGATAAAGGAGGTCTTTTCATGCATTCAATTAGTTTCCTTTGGCTGCTGTTGGCTGAGGGTCTGGGCATTTCCATTGGCCCCTGGGTACTGTTTTAGAGCTTGGAGCATTACCCAGGAAGGCAGACCTGAGTGGGAGATTATCTTAAGTCCTGGGGCCAGAGGTGAAGGCATGGGGTCACCCATCATGAAGCATGAGGATGCTGGATATAGACATTGCAGAAAGAAATACTGAAAGGGGAGTTGGTGTCAGAGATGAGGGGGAGGATATCAGAGAAGATTAACCTCTGCCACAATTTGTTACCAAGTTGTCCCTGTGGGGTTTATCTGGGGGGATAGGAAACCCACATTTTTATTTGTTCTTCTCACTGCCTTGTGTTTTCAGGATGCGGTTTGATCTCTGTGCTTTAACTCTGAGAAGCCTCGTAGAAAAGGGAAGTTCTGTGGGGTAACCTGTGAAATCATTCCAATCCTCCCTGCACCACTTTGCTAGCTGGCAGACCTTGGGCAAGTGGCCTACACTTGCGGGACCCACGTTTCCTCATTGTCATGTGTGGACCATGCATTCTTGATAAGTTTGTTCTTAGGACTAGATGATATAAAGAAAATTAGGGACCTGGCACAGAGCAGCTGACCAGTACATGATTGTCCTTGTCTCTCCTCCCCTCCTCTTTGGCTGAGAAAGGCAGCCTGGTGCCGTGCATCTCAGGGTGTGCTCTGGAGCCACAGCTGTCCGACCTGAGTTTGAGTCTGGGAAGATCAAAAAACAGCCAGTTGCCTTCAAGTCGATTATGACTCGTGGCCACCCCATGTGTGCAGAGTAGAATTGTGCTGCATGAGGTTTTCAAGGCTGTGACCTTTTGGAAGCAGATCACCAGGACTTTCCTCCAAGCACCTCTGGATGGGTTTGAATAGCCAGCCTTCTGGTTAGTGGTTGAGCGCTTAACCAAGAGACTCGTTTAGTCTAGGAGCTGCCACTTGTTAGATGTGGTGATTTGGACGAGTCACTTAGCCCGTCTGAACCTCAAGTCCTGCACTGGTAAAATGCAGATAGAAATTGTAGGAGTTTTGGTCCTTTGCTAAAGAGTGTGATTGTGTGTGTCCTCTGTGCTAGGAAGTGAGGTTACCACAGAGAGGCCCCTCCTTTCAAGATACTTACAATCTAGGGGTGGGGCAGCCATCATTCCCGTAATCACCTAAGTTATTATGTGTTGAATGAAATAGCACACACAGAGCATTGTATTAGCACAGCAGCTATCACTAAAAGGTAGTGCACAAATACTCGCTGTCCTTAACGTTGTCATCAGGGAGGCTGTCACTGCCACCTTCTTCCTGAAGTTACCACATGATTACAACTTATTTCCTTCCAGACCCATTTCCATTTATACACATGACCGCATAAAGCAGATGCCTTTATTCTAACTATTCATCTCAACCCCAATCTGTGTCTGGAATAGCTGTGAGTAAGGCTGTTAGTTTAGACTCTGGGCAGGTATGTCTACACTGGTATAAAAACTGTTGCCATCAAGTCGATTCTGACTCATAGCAATCCTATAAGACTGGGTAGAACTGCCCCATAGAGTTTCCAAGGGGTGGCTGGTGGATTCGAACTGCCACCCTTTTGGTTAACAGCCCAGCTCTTAACCACTATACCACTAGGGCTCTGGTATAATGTCCCAGAATGTATGCCCCCAACAGTTCTGAGGCAAAGACGAGGAAATTCTGATTTTATTCACTTCAGAGCTGAGATACAATTAAAAACGTTACCACAGTAATTGGCAACATCCACTAACTTGATGAGAATTGCCTGAGGCAGCACATTATTCCCCCCTTCTGCACATTATTAGTCTATAAATACACCTGGTTCCTTTCTCTTTCTTCTCTAGACCTTCGCAAAACATCCTCCCAAGCTGTCTCCTTAATGCTGTTTGCCTTTTCAAAATTAACTCTGAGTTTCTCCTGCCTTTCCGGTCAATACCACATAATCTTGCGTTTCATTACATGTGGCCCCCAGGCTTACCATAGAACACCCACCACTACTGAGAGCCCTGGACTCAGAGTCTGCAGACTCTGTTGTGAGGCCCGGCTCTGCCTAACCTGGCTGGACCATCTCTGGCAAGTGATTTCAACTTTCAGAGTTTACTCATCTGTGGAATGGGCACAATGCTATCTACCTATCAAGATTAAGATGATAAAATGAAACGATGGTGTGAAAGTGCTCTGCAGGCTATCAAGTGCTGTGCCTCTCGACCTCCTGCTCTTTGGTTCCAGAAACTCCTTCATCTGCCAATGCTCCAGCTCCATGCCCACTGAGGTGCGGGTGCAGGTGGGCTCTGGCAACACAGGGTGGTCAGGAAGCACTCTCCAGATGGGTGTGGGTCCTGCCTGTAAGTGACACCTTGGGACCTCAGCAGCCAGAGGGTCCTCTGCCTTCAAACGCACTTAACTAGAAGTATTCCCCCAACAGAGAAGGGGGCAGGGCTGGGGTGGAGCAGGGAAGATCCTTGACAATCAGGAGGGTGAGGGCTGTACGAAGTGCAAAGGAGGCGCTTACAACACCGCCTTCCTCAACAGCCACAGGAGACTGAACCCCAGAGACTAAGGATGTTCAGGATCCCTGTGCCTCTCCTTGCCCCTCCCTTCAGGCAGCCCATTCAATTGGCAGAGAAAGAACTGCGCCCAGAGTTATGAAGTGACTCATTCAAGCCACATAGCTGGTCAGTGTAAAGACTATGACCGCGGTGGAGGTTTATTTCCCAGTCTAGCGCTCTTTGTACTACATTTCAATGCAAGTTTTTATTAGATACTTTCTACATAGTCAGTAGGTGCTGAAACGAGAGAGAGAGTTTGTGCGTGCATGGCTGTGTCCCTGTATATGCTCCATAAGGTGCCCAGAACCTAGTGTGCAGGCTCTCTAAATGTGGCATGAATTGTTTCATTTCATTCCCACCAAACCCCAAGGAGGGGGTTTGGATTATTGTGGAGAATTAGAGGTTTAGAGGGGTTAACTGACTTGCCCAAGGTCACACTGCTAGTTAGTAAAGAGCCAGGATTAGAATTTAGAACCCATGACTCCAAAGCTCCCTTCTTAACCACTAGGCTATAGAAGAGACATGTTCTTGTCCTGAAAACAAAGCACTGATAAGTTAACAATAATACCCTGTGTGATAAGAGGAACTCCAACAGGTAGTAACTGTGTCATTCCAAGCTTGAGCTTGGGAAATGGGGGCCAATGAAGAGTTTTGTCCATTCCCCGAATTGATTTCCATTAACTGGTCTCGTACCTTTTTGAAGGAGCCCTGGTGGCGCAAATGGTTAAGCGCTTGACTTCAAACTCACCCAGTGGCTCTACAGGAGAAAGACCTGGTGATCTGTTTCTGTAACATTACAGCTAAGAAAACCCCGTGGGATAATTCTGCTCTGTCACATAGGATTACTATGAGTCGGAATTGACTTGACAGCACCCAACAACAACAGTACCTTTATGAATATATATGTCTCTCAAATTACATCCTCTGTCCATCTTACCAACTACTCCACTGCCTCCGGCCCACTGGCCCTCATCCTCTTGCCAGAATCCAGTGCTGAGCACACAGGAAGCGCTTGGGAAATGCTTGCTTTGGAAGTCAAAGGGCCATACTGGTGGGCCAGCAGGATCTATTTGTGCTTCTCTTCTCTGTTCATTAAATAAGACCCAGCCCTTGTGGACTCTCACAGCACTCTGCAGAATACCCCCACTTCAGTGTATTAAAGCACTTGGCACATTTTCTTTCAAACATTTGCCTACTTCTGTTTCCCACACCATTTGGAACTTCTAGAGAGCTGGGACATTGTCTTACTCATATTGCATCTTCCATCCCCTTTCATCTTTTTTGGTACTGGACTTATAGTAAGTGCACAGTACTTGGGTACAAGTGGAATGAATTATTTATTTGGTGTGGTGATCTGCTTCAGATCGTGATCTACCCAGTTTTGTGGTGATGGGGATGACTGAAAGATGTGCCTTCCCAGCCTAAGTTTTCATAGAAACTCTTGCCAATCTAAATACCTCTCTCTACTCATCTTACATGGGAGGATTTGGGTGTTTGGGGCATTTCACTGGGCGCTGCTTTTATTCTGAATTTGCATTTCTCGTTAATTACCTCACCGCCTGTGTGAGTGGCAGTGTGTATTGACTCAACCTGGGCAGGAAGAGACACTGGATGAAAGAAGAAGTGAGAGGAGGATCTTCACAAAGCATTGCTGTGTGGGGACCACTCATGCTCTAAGTTGTAATGTTTTAGGCACTAGAAAAAGATAACTAGAAAAAGATAAAAATTTAAATAACAGAGACTTTTCTAAATGAACCAGCTTACAATAAAGGTTACCTTTATAAAAATTCATTTCCAGAGCAATAGAATGAAGACAGCTTTAGAAGTAGAAGAATTTGCCCAATGATACAAACAAAATGAAGAGAATACTTGTAGGCTTTCGTTTGTAGGAACCAGGCCATCATCCCTGGGTTGGTGGCTTTTCAAGTTTTATCTTATTCTGTCTTCAGAGTGATCTCTCATGATATATCCTACCCCTACAGCATGCCCATTTGCACCACCATGCCTTGGATCATGTCACCCCTGTCTTCTCCTTGACTTAGTAATCACACAAATTATTCAAGCCTAGCTATAGTTATTAGAGTCCCACAGAAGAAATGCAGCCAGACTTCAGAAAGGACCCTATCCCAGAATCTCACCAAGTGCTCTCCTTCTGTCTTTTTTTCTTGGATTCTCTCTTCTTTCTGGCCTCCTAGCTAAAAGTATCCAAGACAAGCTGCTCTAAGCTTCATGTTACAGTCTCTCAAACAAATGCCAAAGTCTGGGAGAAAAATCTCTTTGACCCAGCTTGGGTTGAGGTCTAGCCTTGGTCTAATCAGCTGTAGAGAGGAGTCAGGGTCATATAGTACAGACATGGGTATGAATGAGGGTCTACCTCTAGAAACCTGAATCTGGAGGGAGCAAGCAGCAAACAGATGAAAACCAAACCCCTTGCCATTGAGTCAATTCCGACTCATAGTGACCCTATAGGACAGAGTTGAACTGCCCCATAGGGTTTCTGAGGCTGTCAATCTTTACAGAAGCAGACTGCTACATCTTTCTCCTGTGGAGTGGCTGGTGAGTTTGAACTACCGGCCTTTTGGTTAGCAGCTCAATGCTTAACCATTGCACCTGCCAGGGATCCCTTAGAAGAAGGGGGGTATGTTTATGATTTGGGAGGAAAGTTCCCAAAGTGTCCACTAGAGGAGCCATTTTTTTTGAGCTGGATGCAATCTCTGAGTTTTTGCGACCCCAGCCTTTTCACAGGATGATCACACTTGTCAAGCAAATCACAGATGACTGCGTTTGACAGATCCAATATTACTTTGATGATAAATGGTGAAAATGGCAGCATAATAATGTAAATGAAGACTTTGTTCACTTAATTGCCTAGAGATTAATTAAATGAATGAAATCTGTTTCACCATATTAAGGAGCAATTTTCAACATTTATCTTAACATACTGCTGGGGTTATTATTATTGTTCTCGTTCATGTGTTTATTTATCTACCCAACAGATATTGGATAAAGACAGAGCAAGGCACAGTGCTAGGCACTCAGGGAAAACACAATTTAATCAGATCTACAGCCTGTCTTTAAGGAGACTGTAATCAAGGAGAAAAAATTTTCAGGTGCACAAACAACTGAAGGTGAAGTAAGACAGATTGTGTTTGAATTGGAGCTCCATCTCTTTTCTCATCTCTGGTTGGGTAATCTGACATGTCGAAATCTCCATTTTCTCATTTGAAAAAATAAATTATACTACTGATCTCAATCAGTACTGGTGTTTTCTGTCACCTTATACGCATGTGAAAGCTGGACAATGAATAAGGAAGACCAAAGAAGAATTCATACATTTGAATGATGGTGTTGGTGGAGAATATTGAATATACCATGGACTACCAGAAGAATGAGCAAATCTGTCTTGGAAGAAGTACAGCCAGAATGCTCCTTGGAAGCGAGGATAGTGAGACCTCGTCTCATGTACTTTGTTATCAGGTGGGAGCAGTCCCTGGAGAAGGACATCATGCTTGGTAAAGTAGAGGGTCAGTGAAAAAGAGGAAGTCCTTCAACAAGATGGATAGACATAGTGGCTGCAACAGTGGGCTCAAACATTGGAGCGATTGTGAGGACGGCACAGGACTGGACAGTGTTTCCTTCTGTTGTTCGTAGGGTTGCTACGAGTAGGAACTGACTTGGTGGCACCTAACAACAACACTGATCTCAAAAACTTTAAGGATTAAATGAGATAATATATTTAATTTGGTGGTAACTTCTTGGCACATTACAGGAGCTCAGTAAATTGTGTTTAAGAAAATGTGAGTGCTATACCAAAAAACCCACTGCCATCGAGTCGATTCTGACTCATAGCAACCCCATAGAGTTTCCAAGGCTGTACATTTCTACAGAAGCAGAATGGCGCATCTTTCTCCCATGGAGCCACTGGTGGTTTCAAACCACCGACCTTTCAGTTAGCAGTCCATCACTTTAACCACTGCGCCACCAGGGCTTCTTGTGAGTGCTATGGTAAGCATTATATAGTATTAACTATTATCACATGGCTCTCTTCGGAATGTTTTATGTACATTTAGTTCTCATAATAACAGTATGAGATGAGAAGGGTATTATTGTTATCCAGATAAGAAAATTGAGGCATAGAGAGGTTAAGTAAATTGCTTACATTTCCACAGTTACTAAGAGGTGGAGCCAAGATTCTAACCCTGAAAGTCTGACCTCAGGATTCATGCTTTTAACTAAAAGCCAATCAGGAAAGGAGGGGGGGTTTCAGGCTGAGGTTGTGGAGGGTGGTGGTTATTTCAGGCTTTTAGTGTGTGATTCTCAACTCTGACTGTGCATTGGTACCACCTGGCGACATTTAAAAGTTAACGACTCCTGGACTATACTCCAGGATAGTGGTTCTCAGAGTATGATCCCTGGAATATCATCACCGTCCTCATCATCAATCATAGTCATCATCTGGGTACTTGCTAGAAATGCAAATTCTTGGACCTCAACCAATGAATCACATACTCTGATGGTGGAGCCCAGCATCTGTGATTTAACAAGTCCTCTAGGTGAGTCTGATGCTCACTAAAATTTAAGAGGATGGTTGCTCCAGAACAATTGAACTGGGAATTTCTGGATATTACTACTTAGAATGTTTAGAAAGTTCTCCAGGTGATTTTAATGTTCAGCTGGGGTGCCAAACCATTACTGGAATGGATTAGTGAGGCTCGGAGGAGCCTGCCTGGAAGGTAGATATTAATCCAGGCCATAAATTGGGAATATATGGAGAAGAGTAGAAAGAATGTTCCAGGTGGTAGGGACAGCTTGAGCAAAGACATAAAGGGGAGAAAGTTTGTGGTGTGAATTGGAGAAATACGTCAAGGTAAACTTGTTTTGAACTTTAAATGCCCAGCTAATAAGTTTGTAAAACATTTGCACTTTGATCTTATTGGTGTATTTCGCCCTCAATAGCTCTTTCATGCATATCCCGGCTTCCAGTTTTCTTATTCCTCGGGCAGTTTTTACCCTGGAATTCACACCCACAAGGAGAGAAAAAATGCACAGGAACTGTGCCCTACCACTTCCTCATGCAGCCAAGTGTGTTATGCAGAGGCCGGGGCTGGAGTCCCAAACTAGATTCTAGGACCACTGGAGGCAAACTAGCTGTGTGTCTTTGCACAGTTTTGTGAGGCTCAAGTTTCTGATATTTGTAATTGAAGAGGTTAGACTGGATACAGTGCTTCAAAGGTGGCTTCATCAGTTCTCTCGGGGGCTGTCATGGCTGGGTGAGCCATTAAGGTTCCTGCGTGACCTGCTGTGTTGTTGGGATTTAGAGACTGTTTGAATAGGGGGTTCAGTTGCAAAAAATAGGTTTGAAAACGACTTTATAAGCTGCATCCACCTGTAACAGTTGTGAGTATATGATTCTCAGAGCTGGTTTCTGTTTCTTCCCTTGAGGCTTGACCATGACTCCCTACTTTCTTTCATTCTCTGTGGCCTTAATCTTTCCTCTGGATTCAGAAGGACTCCCAGTTATGGAGAATAACCATTACCCTTCTCAGATTTTCAGATGATCCTGGTGCTGTTGTTGAGGTCTGTCTTAGTCATCTAGTGCTGCTATAACAGAAATACCACACGTGGTTGGTTTTAACGAAGAGAAGTTTATTTCCTCACGGTTAAAGTAGGCTAAAAGTCCAAATTCAGGGCACCAGCTCCAGGGGAAGGCTTTTTCTCTCTGTCAGCCTTCTTCTGTTCGGTGTTCCCCCCGACTAGGAGCTTGTCTGCACAGGGACCCCAGTCCAAAGGACACGCTCTGCTCCCGGCACTGCTTTCTTGATGGTATGAGGTCCCCCAATTCTCTGCTTGCTTCCCTTTCCTTTTATCTCTTGTAAGGTAAAAGGTGGTACAGGCCACACCCTAGGGAAGCTCCCTTTACATTGGATCAGGGATGTGATCTGCGTAGGGGTGGTGTTACAATCCCACCCTAATCCTCCTTAACATAAAATTACAGTCACAAAATGGAAGGCCACCACACAATTCTGGGAATCATGGCCCAGCCAGACTGATACACACATTTTTTGGGGGATATAATTCAAACCATGACATTGTTGAGGTCTTTAATTGTTATCAAATTAATGACAGCATTAAATACCCCCAAGAGGAAACTACTTCAACAGCATCTAGGCCTGTATAGATTTTTTCTTTTTTTCCGTTTGTGACACCAGGTTGGTGACGCTTAATGCAAATATTTGGGGCACAGAGGAGAGAGATCTCTTTAGGCCATAAAAAAAGGTTCGTCTTTAAACAGGATACAACGAAAAGATTAGTCCAAAGGACTAATTGTCCACAGCTACCAAGACCTCCACCGGACTGAGTCCAGTACAGCTAGATGGTGCC